>NW_010525488.1:0-27511 GCF_000687285.1 Phaethon lepturus | reverse complement strand
CACTTCGAAGACTACAGTTTACCTGCTTCTGCTTCCTATTTATCTGGTAACCGGTAGGGCGAGCAGCAACATTTAACCAAAGAAGATTCAGGTATTTTTATTCCTAGTTACTTATTGCAATGCATTTCAGGAACAGATAAAGCATTTCTGAGGGTGCTTATTGATTTTATTCCAGCAGACTGCAAACAAAAGCACAATGAGAAGTAATTTACCCTCAGAAGTACACTAGATCTTGCAATTATCTCCTGGTAATGAAGAGATACTCAAGAAAATGTTTGACCCAGTCCCACCCTAATGTAAAAAACAAAATCTTTTACACTGATTTCAGTATGGTAAATCAGACACATAGTACACGCTAGCATCCTTCTTGATGGTTACAGGGCTGTGCTGTGAAGGTGCTCTGCGCTACATATAAGGACACTCAGACTGAAGATTTAATTGCACAAGACGCTGGGTGCTCTGGCCATGGACCAGCGTGTGAGCGGCTACACTAAGAACGATCCATAAAGCCGCAGCCGCTGGCGCACGCTGAAACACTCTGCTGAGAGCGAGAGGAGGGCGAAGGTGCGAGCGCACGTCAGGACTCGGCTCCAGGAACTCCCAAACAAGGGGATGGTCACCAAACAGACCAGCCATGGTCAAAGGCAGGGAGTAAGGAGAAGCACTTCAAAACTGGGGGTGACTTATCGCTGTGATGTGCCAGCAAGAGCCAGAAGAGGCTGCGTTAGCACGCCTTGGGGATCAGCCTTGTCCTCACAGCCACGTATGAGCAGGGGAGCAAAGACACCAAGCCGCAATGTTTCCTCTTCCCTTCTTCCCACCAATGCTAAGCAAAAAGATAGTTTATACTGGTTCTGGGCTGCGATGCCTGCGCCAGTTAATTACCTCACATGTGCTAGGTACTGGAGTGCTTCGGCGAGAATGGAAGTACTGATGGAACACGGACATGGTGTTGCCATAGATCCTCACCAAGGGAGCTCTGAATTCAAACATCAAACTGGCTGTAACTACATTTTGTTAATGTGAGCAGGAAACAATTTTTTACCAAGTCTCGTTTTATAACCACGACACACACAATTTGCTGCGGTGTCTTTTTTCCTCCCTCCGTGGATTATAAAACACTTCACTAATGAAGTGTAAAAATGTATTCTTAAGTACTTGGCAAAAATTGTCCTTATTCCCAGAGAACCATCAGAGTCCCAGCTCACAGTCACACAGCCCCAGGGGTAGTCATTCGCTTTGGTGGCAGATATATGCCAAAGTACTGTCACCAGTAGTTCTTTGCTTTATGCAATCTGTGAGGTCTCGGGACAGGGGTGGGGACCTCACTGCACTGGGATGTATACGCCTATCGAGAATGTAACCTGGAGCTTGTCCTGCTTGTTTTAAACTCCCTTTGGGCTCAGGTAGGACACGTAGGACTCAACACCGGGAATTCAGGGAACCTCTTTTTCTGCCTAAGACCTTTGTTTAATTTATTTGGTTTTGGTGCTGATAGCTCTTCTTGATTTTGATGTGGAAATTTTCAAAGCAATTGGCTTAGCTTAGCCATAGCTGCAGGATGACAGAAGTGTTAATAATTTTAAAAATATCTTTAAAATAGCTTGCGACTAATATACTAACTACAATAAAGCTTTTTATCGGCTAAATTGCTTAGCGGTGAAGGGAATATGAGTTAGCTGGAGAAGTGTATTTTGACCACCGGAGGGCTCCTACATTTTTTTCATTACTAAATAAAAGCACTAGGCAGTGGCTCACCTCATTTAAAGTTCCGGAAAGAATAATCTGCAGCTAGCAATGTATTTGATTAATTCCACCTGTATTTCTACTTGTATCACTGTGGACAGACTGTGAAAATACTGAACTTATAAATTATCCAAATCTAATCACAAATGCTTTTGCCAAATATTTTCAGATTTGCAAATTGTTCATATGTTGACATTCCAGTTTAATATCTGGTTCGCAATTTGTATGGTCATTTCAGCTATTAGTGCACCAAAGCCAATCTAAACTTTTAATTGTGTGTTCATTTGTATGAATAATTTAATTTGTTTATCATTTGTCAAATAGTACAAATGGCCAGATAAAAGACCACTGAAGACAAAGGAAAAACTGCTCATTTGCATCGCTTCTGGATGAGGCCAAGTCTGCATATTGCTCGTTCCTTCAGCAATTCCACAAGTGAGAAACAGAAGAAACATCACTGCACTGTTCTTAACTAGAAAAAGCAGTCAGGATTTGCAACTTCCATATCCCAACACACAACTGAACTGATGTTTTCAGGGACTGCTTCAGCTTTAGAAACTGATTTGCAGGCCCGTTTGGGACAGGAAGGCAGGATCCTCTCAGACCTTCGTGGAAAACGAACAAGTAGGTATTTTCAGGGTCCAGATCAAACACGTTGTCCTCACATCACCGACCCTCACCTGATGCGCACACCGTGCTCAGGCTAAACCACAGGCCCTCCTCGGCCTGCTTAGCAACAGCAGCTCACCTGGAGCCCACGGTGGGGCTCTGCTGGTTCAGGGGATCTGGGCCCTATTTCCAGTTTAACCCAGTTTCTTCTTGTTCCAGACCTCGAGTGCCTTCCAGGCCAATGGGGCCTGTTGACGCTCCCTGCAATGCCTCACACTTTTTTTTTTAGGCTACCCTTGGAGCTTCGCCTGGCACTTGGACCTTCGTTACTGTAGCCCTGAAGCCCACTACTTTCCCTTTCCAGTGGATAAAGGTTGCCAGGCCTCTGGGGCCTGCGCAGACGCACGTACTCTTCCTGTATTATCTGGGTTGGTGCTGCTTGTGTTGCCAGCAGAGCAGTTCTGCTGGGATCTCAAGAGGGGACTACCAACTTTCTTCTTTCCCTTGCAAATGTAATTACCTTAATAAGACCATTTTGGCTTTTCCCAGTACTTGCAAGCTCCACTCATGCAGCAGACCTTCGGTAGGCATTTTCCGATTGAATGGTGTATGGTTGAAGTCATTTATATGACAGAGCCAAATTAAACATGTCGGGTTGACAAAAATCTCCTACTACAAATGAACAAACTGGCTTATGCACTTCTGATGAAAGATGAATGTTTGATACATGTGAAAATGAGAGGTTGCTGGGAGCCTGAGGAACTAAAACCCCTAAGTTCTCTGGTTCCTGATAAAACACTGGATCGGTAAATATTTGTCAAAATTATAGGTCCAACTCATAAAGTAACTGAAACAACAGAATATCTTCTCTAGGAGAACAGCAGTAACACAGGGATAAATTCTCATATATATTTTTTTAAATTTATTATGTATCTTTAATGTTAATTTTTAAACATTCTGAAGAAACACAGCATAAGGCTTTCATCCTTCTTAGGCTTTAATGCTGAGGGGGGACACTTTCTAAAAACAATGCACAATATAGTCTGTATTTTTCCATTTTCACTTAAAATCTGTAATATTTATCAAAACTCTCAAGTTGATTTGGAATTACTCAAGGAAGGATGCTTACCTTAAGCCCATTTACCCCTGTGAGTGAATACATCTGTGGTTCTAGCAACATGACACAGCTTATCTATCTGCTTTGAAGCTTTGCCCCACTGCCCACCCATGCAATGAAACCTGAGTATCTGCAGGATAAAACAGATTGGCAGTGGTCAAGTCCTCAGTTAGTTTTGAGGAGCCTGTGTCTCTTGTCCTTTTGGAGTATAGGAAGGTCTTCTCACCATCTGTGTTTGGTTCCGATCAAAGCACAGCAGAGAATACTGGATGCTGTCACAGCGGGAAGCTTTTGCAGTGGGAATGGGCAGCCATAACTTCTTAGTGGTAGTTTGACTTCCTGGTACTCATGCTCTGGGTTTGCCTTTTCTCCTCTGGAAAATTATCTCCATGTTGCTTCCTCTCCTCTGACCATGCTTCCTTGCCTCACTGCCCACAGATTGTTGTAATCTCCTCCGTGGGGTATAACTGTCTTTGAAGCACAGGTTGGATGGCACTGACTTAAACCAGGGTGAGTTTTCCTCAGAAAAACTCGAGTGTAAAAAGCTGCATTTTATGTTAAAAAAAGAAAAATCAACCCAATAGAAGGATCCTGCCTGGCTCATCTTTTGGGGTCTTTCACCTCACATAAATACAACGATGCCCACCCCAAAATTCCCAAAATCTTTGAAAGTTACTGTTTCCAGTTTTGGCTAAAATTTGGCCAGAAAAAACCCCAACAAAATAGTTTTCCAAGAGCTGACTGATGGGCTCTATTTCAGCCTTTCACACCCAGTGCATTGCACAGATTGTATCTGCTCATAGACCATGCAGACCCACAGGTCCTGCGTAACTTCACTGAAAAACAGGAGTGCCCCAAGGGATGCAGGACTGTTTTCAGCATCATCAAACTCTTCCCAAAAGCTCTCACACTGGTGACGCTCGTGCATACGAGCTGCACACAACACAAACATCTGCAGTGACAGCAGGCAGAGGACACTGCCTGTTATGCTCAAAAAGTGCACACAGCTACGGCTCAGGTGTCAGGACGATTGTTGGAAGAACTGAGCCTATAACCCCTCCACAGGCTATTCTGATCCCATCTCATCCCATCTTCTCGGTGTTAGCAACCCTGTTGTACGTAAAACACGCTCCTATTTCACTCTTCTTTTTAATTATGGCAGGAAAGGTTTATCCCTGAGTTAAACGTAGTTAAGAAAGCTTCCCACCTTCATGAAAAAGAACCCCTCCATGTTTTGTATCTTTAGTACGGCTAATTTGCGGGGTCCTTTAAGAGCAGCTGCTAGTTTTATGTGTCAAACAAGTGCCACACAAAAGAGAGCGTGGCAGTGAGCTGTGGGTTTTGCTGACACAGCACACTGTTTCCATTGAAAACAAGAAATAGAAGGAGCAGTTTGAGAAACCTGACACTAGCTGTTACCTTTTGAAATCAAAACATAACAAAATAAAGGCAAGCATACATATTACATTTTTCTTTTTTAAACGAAATATTGTTAGATGCTGTTGGAGACACAGGTAGTCGGCAAGTCCTTCTGAAGAAACATCTGTTACAAAGAAGAAGAGAGGGAGATGGAGAAGGTGCCATTTTTCTACTGCTATAGTAAACACCTAATGCACCGTAAACAGAGCAAGTCATGCGGTAAAACATGAAGAAGCTCTTTTTTAATCATCTGAATAGAAATTTAATATCATTGCATTTGGTAAGTAAGGCAGCTTGCCCAAGCAACCAGATACACAAAGCCTGATGCATTTATTCTGCCTTTGTTGCTACTGAACAAAGCTTCTAAGTCACAAGCATTAAGGCTGGTATTTACTAAGCAGTTGCACACGAGGGCTCATTAAGAAAATTAGAGTATCCAAACACGTAAGGAAACCTGAGAAATCTAACAGCCACATATGCAGTACGACCAAAAAAACCCCACAAGCATTTCCAGTAGTTTTGCTCTTCTGAATTATGAGGTCCAACAGCCAGGGCCACTTCCCCAGACCACCCCCAGCTGTACGGTGCTGAGCAAGAGCAGCACCGACCTAGGTCACGCTCTGAGGAGTGGAGGACTCTGGCTTGCGTGGGGATGATACGCTGCAGAAAGCCTTTGCTACCGAACCTGCCCATCGCTACTGAGCTGCACCAGTGCTATAGCAGGAACAGAAGAACATAAAAAAAACCCCCAAAACCAAACCATTACTGCCTAGGAGACCTATGAACTTTGGTGGTGCTGTTTAAGTACTATATCGGTACTGCCTGTCAGCTTCCAGGAGTCCACAATACTCAGCCCAGGCTCTTTTTAAATGGATGATTTCATAAGGTGAGAGCACTGTGACCAGTGTGCTTTAGTTTTCTCTCTCTTTTCTGCACTCCTGGCAGGAAGGGGTGGCCTCTGTCAAACATCAAGGTCAAATGGATGTAGCAAAATTCACCTTTCCAGTCTGCGAGAATGAAAACCAATTTGCTAGTCAAAACTGAGTAGCAATAAAAAGGCTCATACTCAATATGCCAGCAAAGCTCTCATACTGCAACAGCAAAGACAGCTCTCCAGCAGCCTTTAGGCACAGCTGTTTGCACCACTGCAAGCACTATGATGGAAAAGTCTTCCAAAAAGCCTGCCAAATATACAGGCACCCTCTCCTGACCCTGGGGATAAATGCAGAACTAGGTCTGGAGATCTTCAGAAGGCAGCAAGTATTTCTAATGCTCACCACACCAGAACAAATTAGAAACCATTTTGTGTGATAGCTATAGGATTAGTTTTGCAGAAAACTAGAAAATCTTCCCTTTGCATAGGCAGAAAATAAAACAGGACCTCAGCTGAAGACCAGGCTATGAATAAATGCAAATTCCTAATCAGAATATCAATATGAAGAATTCTTTCAGAGGAGACAGAGTCCAGATTTAGCCTCTGGATCAAACGGCTCTTGCAGGTGGTATTTCAGTAGGCAAATGTGACGTTCTGAGCTAAAATTTTTCACAACATGAGATTTAAATAAACAGCTTGCCTTAAAATACTTCGTTTTCACCACTATAGTCCTTCTCTGTAGCCACATTCAAAAGTTTTATGCATGACTGCAACAGCTCTGACAAGAAAGAGGGAGATGGGCCATTCCCCAAACCCAAGGCGTTTGCCCAGCACAGGGATTCCTGAGTTCAAGTTCCTGCTTTGAGGTGGGTACCTGGAAGAAGCATTTTGTCTTTTAATGATTTGAGCAGTTCTACACAGTACCTTTTCACTGTGCAAGGTACTTCTACATGGTACCTCCTCCCCTGCGCTCCTCCATACAGTTATGACTGTTTTCCCATCAGGATCCATGTCTCTGCTCCTTCTGGCAAATGCATGGCAAAGAGAATTCTCTGAGGTCAGGTTTTTATCTCATTTCCTTCTCAGCATTTATATTAATGGAAAAGCTCAGGACCTTCTACCCAGGCACCACTTGTCTACATATGCTCAAACTCTTGTCACTTTTCTCTCAACCGGTCCATTCTTGCTGAGTGTTTCTACCCCCTCTGTGTTTTTCTCATCAGACTGAAAGTTCTCAAGCAAGAATTATCCTTAGTTACAGCTCCTAACATAGTGGGTTGTTGATACGGATAATATCAATAGCTTAATAACCACAGATAATACAGTATTCCTCAGTGGAATGTCAGTTGGCTTTATCAGTCACTACGCTGCCACATGCAGTTGCATCGTTTTAATATTTTAAATGCTTTGGGTCAAACACAAGAAGCTGACTGGTGCCTGCGCATGTCCCTTGATAACTACACATACAGACCACGCAGAGGGAAGGGCTACCATTAACCGTTTTACAGGTGGGAAGTGGGGCTCAGAGAAGCTAGAAGGCAGTCCCAGGGCATCAGTAGCACTGCAGAGAACTCCTTTCCACGCCTCAGGCTAACTAATGCCCCAACCAAAGGACCCACCTCCCATGCCAGCAGGAACATGACATCCTGCTTCCTAGCAGTTACGCATCTTGCTTCCAGCAAGGCTTGTAAAATGCAAATTCCTGGTAAACCACATGACCTTTCCTTTCATATTTGTGAACAAGATTTTATGTACTCTTTTTATGAATAGTTCCTACCATTCTCTTCGCATCCTGACTCATAGATACACCTTTCCTTTGATTTCTTCTTTATTTGTGCATTAAGGCTACAATCTATTCTTCAGAAAGTTTATATATATACACACACATATATATGTGGGTGTGAATACATATATAAATATACACGCTCACATATATATGTAACAGATGTATGTATCATATGGAACAAATGCAAATGAACGTATAGTGTTGACTCTTCTTCCACTTTGTTTGCCTACAGGGAATTACTAAGACATAGTAGCTTCATGACTTGAAAGATGAGACCACCATATTGCTACTTCTACACTTCCAAGGAGAGTGCAGGTGTTTCAAAGAATTTAAGAAATTGCTTGATTGACTCTTACATAGAAATCTATTGTCAATAAGTTGAACCTTTGCAGCTAGGCTGTAAACGATTTGATTATAGTAACAATACTAACCGTCATGAATGTCATAAATCTTAAGAGAAAGGACACATATGTCACATATAATGCATGAAAAACTTGTCCTTTTATCATGAATAACTTACCATTGTGTAGATACTCTGCTGATCAGCTATTGCATTATTTGAATAAGTATCTGATGTCTTGTTTTCTTTCAAGGAGGCAGGTGCAGGATGAAGCAGGAAGCCTGCCAAGAAAGATGATAAATTGCCACTCGGTGCTGGGGACCAGTGCTTAACATTAATGCAATGCTGCCAGGAATTAAAGCAGTAGAGTAATAAGACACTAGGAAGAAAATAACTTCTCATCCCCCATTAAACAGATTGGCTCCATTTTCTTTATCCATTATAATTTCTAGTACATCTAAAACAAAACATTGTCATTGTCTTATTACAAGGAAAATAAAATAGGTTTGGAAAACATCCTATGACTTACAAGCCATGGAACTATATAATAATACCAGTTGCTTATCTGCTAGAGGAGTAATCTTGAAGCTAACAAGTTCAAATAAAACTATACAGAAAAATAATTGCAAAGAAGTGTGGCCTGGATTTTGAAATCCTTACCCATTTTGGCAAGTGTTACTCCCTGGGTGAACTGGCTTATTCAGAAACTAGATCACAGTGCAGGCAGAAGGGACAGAGGGCCCAGAATGTCCCAAATTTCCTTGTCTACTGTTTAGCCCTTACTGCACTGACTTTGCACTAACATGAGATATCTTTGAAAAGAATTCCATGTGATTGACGTTAGTTTATGTGAGAAACAAAGATAAGCTTTGTAGCAAATTTGCAGTTGGGTACCTACATGTGAGTTAAATACTGCACAAAACACCAATTGAGTGAGAAGCCTGTCATTCATGTTGACCAAAAATAAAGAAAATGGTTCATGAAAAATGGGTTCTTAACACTTTGACATTAGAAATGAGATCATCCAGCCATCGTATCAATATCAGTCCAAGGCTAAGTTACACACACACAGACACACACACAGACACACACTTTCCACTTTCCTAGGCCAGCAAATAAAAGCAAAACATACATATTTTATTTCTCCTGTGTGCATAAAATAGAATATGTGGGGAAAACACAAGTTTGCAAACTCTCCAGATCTTAAAAACTTTGACTTCTGAGAGGCAGCTAAGGCCAAGCTGTAGCCAAAGAGACAGGCAGTGATGTTCTGCTGGCATTTTGCTTCCCAGGAACAAAACTCTGCCAGGAACAAGGATGCTCTTTGCAGGCTGAAGCAGCCCGTCTTGGTCTGTTCTTTCCTAGGTGGCCAGGTCACAGGTATTCTGGAAGATAACTGGAAGACTTGGCCTTGCAATGATCCCCAGTTTATTTGGTCTGGGCAGTGGTGCAGGATCAGGTCTATATGTGTAACCAAAGAGCCTCTTCTGGTAGTGAAACAGGCTTCAACACACTGTACACATGCTATGCTACATTGTCCCCCACCATTCTGGAGCAAAACTAGTCCTGCTCCTATAGAGCCAGTTCAAGAAGCAGCTCTGTTCAAACCAGCTGTTTTAAAAATTTAATGGTTTTTGCCAACTATGGAAAATATAGATCTAGGATTCCCTTCCTCCCCTTCATATAATTAAAATATAAATACAGATATCACTTTGGGGCATCCAGCCCCAATCTTATCCAAATCAGTAGGTACTAGGGAAACCCACATCAGCATTTTACTGGAATGCTGACACATACAAAAATTAACTAGGGCTGTTTTCAACATTCACCCGTCAGTAAAATTAAAACTAAATTGAACAACTGATGATCAGTGTCATTCCTCTTCTTGCACCACAATAACTTACAGTAATCTTTCTATTTTGAAATTTGGTCATAAGTCAAACACTTCATCTTCAGAAATCTTCCTCTTGATATAGGAAAGTCACCTTAAAGTTATCAAGATGAAAACCATTTAAGAAACATTTTTTAAAGCCTGCACAAGATCTATACTCTCATCTGTATTATGTCCAGGAAAGCGCATGATGTTCAGAATGAAACCTGAAAAGCTGTGTGCTATTTAATCTCATCTGCATTTCCTCCAGAGCTATGCATCATACCACCAAGACAAAGTAACGCCAAGACAGAGAAAGATAGCTCACCATTTAGGTGTTGATTTTTCAAGTTGTACATCCCTCTGAAACAATTCATTAGCAAATGTAAATTATAGCCTACCTTTACATGCTACACATGCAGTGTGTCTGCCCATGTCTCAGTTTATCTTACTAAAGGCAGATTTCCTCTTTGCAGATATGACTATGTCATGATTACTTCAGTTTCTCACATAGTGTACACAACAGGAAACCAAAAAGAGCAAAAACTCAAAATACATGTCAAGCCAGTATGATACACTTTAGAGAAGGGAGAGAGTAAGGCTGTGGCAAAATCTGAGGAAAAATGTGCCTATGCCTGAAGTTAATGTAATAAACTGATGCCTGGGAACTGAATGTGATGGTACCATAACAGAGGTAACTCATCGGCATAGGAGAGGCACAAATGTTAATTAATAATCAAATTCCCTTCTCATATACACTCAGAAAATTTCATGATGCCTTTAGCACATACATAAACAAGGAAAGCACCGGGCCTTGAGAACCCAAATTATGGGTTTGCATTTCAGCATTTCTGCAGGAATGAGGAGTTCCCAGGCTCAGAATTTCCAATTTATGAGCCCTGTCAATAACCTCTTGTGATAGCTGGAATGAAAACAAATATGTATTCCTAAATAGCATTAACAATTTTACATCCTCAGACTCAACCACTGAGGTGTTATCCTTGACAATAGGGACTATACACAGGAATAACAAGGCTGCCTTCAGGACTGGCCTTGTAACACCTTCACTAAAATGAAGTGGCATCTGAGCTCAGTGGAATCGTCCTTGGCTTCTGTAGATTGGTACAGCTGACACACGTACTCTTGTAGGCACGGGCTTGGGTTCCACCACCATCCTGCCAACGCACCCTCTCCTCTTCCACTTCTGTAGCCCGGCTGCTGCATCCTTTCAGCTTCTGTTTAGCTGTTCCTTCTGTGTGTCTGTTTATGACATACGGGAACCAGTTTCAGACACAGAGCGCTACCACTGTGTGATCTGGGATCACCTCCCCTTCTTTTTCCACTCCTCATTCTTTCCTTGGGCTGAAGGAAAATCCTCAACAACACTGCCTTGCCAGTTGGTTTGACTTAGTATGTTTGCAGGCAAATATATTAATTTCTGTCCAAGTGAAGATCAGAGTCACTCTGGACAAAAGCCTTGTTAATGTAAATGTCTTTCTACCATTTATGCTGGTGGTGGTAGGTCCAGCAATATTTTGCCTCTAATATCCTGAAAGATTTTCTGAAAATTTTCTTTGTTCCCAAATCATTCTAGCTATACTTTTCATGATGCATCTTTTCTTATTTCTCCAGCAAAGAAAGTCTGATACCAGCCACTCACTCATTGTTGCGTACATAACCAATGCTCAAAGCTCAGTTCAAACAGGGAAAAAAATGCTATTAATTACACTGAAATTTTCTGAAAGGATAAGAAGGCATTTGCAGAGATTTGCTGATTTTGCTATGAATACTTAAGAGAATTCCTGAGAAATATCACTTCTGTCCCGGTTTCTGAGGAGAGAAGGAAGGAAAATATGCCACAAAATTAGGTTACAGCAAACCAGGGGGTTAAAGAATGAGTACAGTGTCCAGATTTTCAAGTGCCTTTCTGCATGCGTAGTCATGTAGCCTATGCAAAGTAAGTGCATTGGTTGTGCTTACTTCCAGAGTTGCTAAGTGTTGACTTAGGTAGGTAACAGGGAAAAGACTGTCCAAGAATTGTTTACATTTCACTGTACATTTCACAGCTAGGTTTTTGATATAAGGAGAAAGAAAAAGGGATCTTCAAGTGACTTCACCTTCATTTTTTTGGAAAATAATTGTAATATTGCAAATTGCAACACACTACTAGGATCCCTTTTGTGATTCTTTTCTCTACAGCAAACATCAGCAAGTGTATTTCAGCTAAAGTTGTGTTCCAGGACCAGGTGATTTGGACTAGCATTCATTGAAATGAATGACATTATCAATGTAAGTCTCAGTTAAATACTAAGAACTTAATTCCTTCAATTTATTTATCAGTCACCCTACTAATGCTAGTGGTCACCCTCAAGACTACAAACAGGAAGATTAAACCCTAGCCAAGTGATTGATTTCAATTCTCAGTCAAGCAAGAAGACCAAAAAATCCTGAACCAGCAACCTATACATAAACTAAACTCAGTGGAACAAAGAGAAAGCAACAGTTGCTTGTTTATTGATTTTCTATATCATGTTCAAGTCTGAGAAACCTGAAAAGAAAAACATATAAGAAAAGTGATGAGCAGCATCGAGTATACTTTTAACTTAAAATACGTTATGGTGATATTTCCCATGGAATACAAATTACAAAATTTTTTTGCAGAGATCCATATAATGATGGATTTTCTTTTGACATTATCAAATGTTTCACAGTGATATTTCATTCTTCCATTTTTTTTTCTGTTTTGTATCATAACAAAAATTATAAAATAAGTATGAGCAAGAAAACCTGGAACAAAGTAATCTGAATTTACAAGAAAATGATCACTTGGGAATTTTTAGTTAAAATAGTAATAAAATCAGTATGATTCTGTGGAACACACTGTTTTCCTAAAATAAAAATTTTGTAAAAGGAAAATACATGAAAGCAGGAAATTTTCAATCAGCCTGAATAAAAAGTGCAAAGTCTGTCAGAATCATTTTAGAAGTCATCTAACTCCTACATAAAATATTTCAGTAGGATTCACAGTAGCAAGGAGAACTTTTCTTGGCCTCTATGCATTATTTCTTTCAGTTCATCCTTAAATTCTTACATGAGGAAAACCATCCATAAATGATAAATCTTAATGATTGAACATCATCCTTATGATGTAGACAGGAAACCAGAGGCAATTCATTCTCATTATTTTCTTCACTACATAGGCAATATAAGTCAGTGCATAGATGAACTTTTAATAGCTATGGAGCATAAGATTGTAGTTATTCTTTGTAGCTATTAATTTAAATATTTGATTTGATGAAATATTTCAAATACAACAAATAAAACACTGCAGACTACAACATCTGAAACTAACCTTACCTTTAGTAAAAGGGATTAACTTTTGACTAGCACACTTGGATGCAAGGGGAGGACATCTTAACACTTTGCCCATATATCAGCACATCAAATCAGTACTGAATTGAGATGATTGATAAGAGAATTTTATGTTGAGCTACATAATAACGAAGATTAAAAATTCTGGGTTCATCCTTTTGTTTTAGTCTAGTCATATAGAAGTGTACATTGCTGGCAAGAAGCTCTACTAAATGTACTCATAACTTTTTATGTCTTTTAATGGGCATTTCATTATCACCCTTAATTTTGTAGCACACTAACAAGCTTTGAAACACAGTAGAAACTTCAATAAATAAAAGTGGACTTAGAAACTTAATTTTAAGGTTTTGTTGGTTGATTTTAAACCTTGGCGAAGAATGCACTCATTAAGTGCTATAGGCTCTGCTAACAGATCATGGTGGGTATGAGTAGGAATCAGCAGGAAAACATACCTGAGAGGTGTGACAGATGAGTAATTTTGTGCCAGGACAAAGAGGAACCTAAGTATGGAAAAAGTTCTCCAAGTTCATTGAAGACCTCTTGTGAGCCACTAAATTTGTATGTTCAAGCTGCCATCTCACTCATGGGGTCTAAGAATGCAAAAATATATGAAACAGTCACATTAGGTTAAAGTTTGTGTTCAAATAAAAATATATTCAGATGATGGTATTCAAAGTTTAATAAAGCAAAAAATGTCAAAGGTTTTGACCAGAAAGCAGCTGTCAGTAACTACACCAATGTTGTTGCCCCTTGCTTAACTCAGTGCTCTAGACCTGATCCAGCAAACTACTCCTATCCATGGAAAGAATCAGTAGAACTCCCTTTCCTGCTCTATGGGCCTGGAATGGTTCCTGAACACCGATCAGAGCAAAAAAAAGTGGGCTTTCTCATGTTCTATCACTGTAAGAAAACCTGCATCAATCTGGTGTTATTCTGCCAGACAGATGACATGAATCCCGTGGGAAAGCATGTGCCCAGCGTGGCTTTCTTGCTAATGGTGTGATCCAAATTTTACCAAACTGGTGGAAAGATTCCCACCTGATATTAACCGGCTTTTTGTCAGTGGATTCCTTTTAGATTATTCCACACTTGACACTTCAACAGCAATGGGAAATGCTATCAGGTGGCAGTTGCACCTTCTAGTGAGCATTCAGGAGTAAGATTGATTACCCGGAGAGCAGGCACAGCTCTTCTCAACAGTGGGAGCACACGGCTTGGCCTCAGCCAGCCTTGGGGTGAGTGTCTCGTTCATACTGCATTCACTCACAGGATTAACATGGGAATTAGCACAGTCAGCTCCCATATGAGCAGCATTATGTTATCCAATTTGCATAGTCTCCCCATGCTCACAACACGATACCGATCCTGACAGTAGGAGCTTATGCTTGTGGAGCAGAAGGTACAGCGCTCTATCTCCAGTGACAACCATGACGTCTATATGGCCAGGGCAAGCAGAATACTTGACAACCATGAAGTTTGTATAGCCTGTGAATTGTTACAGTGGGCATATTTTGAGACATCAGCAGCCTGTGAGAACTCTTTGCATATTTTCCTACTAGACTTGATCAAAAGAGCAACCACGTTCATTTTGTTGACAAGAACCCTATAGAAATTTCAGATACCAATCAAGTAATAAATAACCATCTCACTGATGACCATAACAAGGACTCTGCCATGCTTTACACTGGACTCCAGTGAAAAAGGCGTGGGTTCCCCTTCAACCTATTCAGCTATGCAACATCTTCAAACAGTGAAAGGGAAACCATAAAACCGAATGTGATGCACATCGTTCCAAGAAATTCATTCCTTGTGAGTCTCTTGGCAAAATTGTCCCAGCTTCAGAAATTCTCTACTTTGCAAAAGAGCCTGAAGCAATTTAGCACTGGTTCTATTTGGTTCTTCTTTGAATGATGTCAGATCTCTTAAGATGAGAACTTTCCATGACACATACTAATTAGAGATGGTGTCAGTAAATAGACCTCTTGTTATGACCATCCAACAATTTTCATAAGAGCTTGTCCTCAGCTGCCTACAAGATATAACTACAAAAATCTGTTCTGAAATTTCCAGTGTTGCAAATATATTTTCTACTTTTGTGACATAAGGAGTTTCAAGCAGTTATCAGCCAATGCACGAATAAATCCGCAACCAGAGACTAGCAGTAACAAATGAGCTTAGAACATGGATGGCAAAAATATGGTGTTTTCAGCTCAGAATAGCTACTAAAACGGAGAGATATTGTATCTTCTTTGCATGACTGACTTCCAAAAGCAAGAGTTACAATATAAACAGGAATTACTTGAAAAAAAGTAACTGAAGAGACAGAAAATTTCAATGATTCCAAAGAAGCACTTTTAACATCAAGTATAACAATTAGTATAACAATTATTAGGACCCTTCTATGGCAGCATACAGCATTTCAGACAATGCTTTAGCCATGTATTTCAGACCAATTGATCTCACGTGCTTAGGTACTGCAGCGCTGAGGCATCTGCTAGTAAAGAAACAAATATAGGCGTTCAGTGTTTGGGGTATCATAAGCACCAGTTAAAAGCTTCCCTTAAATTTTATCATTTTAGAAGAAGTAATTATATTTTTTCTAATGCAAGATTACCCACTATGTACCATAATAACACATACAATTTTTAAATTGTCATGCATGCTAAAACACTAGAGTAAGATACTCTAAAGCATTCCTCAGAGCCGAGCAGATGTCTGTGGAAACCACAGAAATTAATGGTTACTTGCCATTTTTGGAAATCAGGCCACCAGGTCACCCAGCTACAGTTTACAGAGATTTAGCTGCTGGTCCCTGATTTTTAAAAATCTTGGTACAAATATTTTAAACACGTACATCATGAGCAATTAAATCAAATTCTCAGATGTTCTGGAAGGATTCATAAAGCAAAGCTTTCCAAGGCACCTCTGTCTGTTACAGTAAATTATGTTGTCCATTCCCTTGTTTGACTGGCAGCCTTTAAATGTCTCTGCCCCATTGAATTTATGCCACGTGAAGCAACTGCAAAAGAAGATCTTGTTTTCAATTTTTCAGGGTCAGGTTGTCTTTCAGTAACACGGATGTCATTCATGACACAATGAATGAGAGTCATACCCAGGCAACCAAAAGAAGGGATGTTAACTCAGAAAATAAAAAGAAAACATCAAATGTAATAGTAGGAAAATCTGTTTAAGCCCAAAACAGGCAGGCAGGAAGAAGCAGGGACTGAGATAGAAAGATGCTACCAGGCACAAATCCCAACACCTTCTCTGCATGATGAGTTTAACAGAGCTGCTACTTACAACAGAATAATTCATAGCAGGACTAAAAACCCACAGAGTTGACACTCCAGCAACATCGACCACGAATGTAGAAAACACACTCCAAATAAATGAAGCTACCTGGCTGAGAAATACTCTCTGTGGTAATTTTAAGAGTATCAAGAAAGAAAAAAAACATCATTACTAGGAGTAAGATAAAGCATTTTTATAAGTTTTAAAACTTTAGTTGGAGTTGTTCTTTTCCCCTCAAACCAGTTTTGACTATGGAATGGGACTACAGTTAGTTTTCACTTAGGCCAATCTATAGATGAGCAAAGCTAAATCTTTCGTGCTCTGAATTAACAGCCCTGAAGCCATCTTTTTTATACGAGCATAATTCATTGAAGCCAGAGGTGAGATTATAACGTGATTTTACTTGAGGTTGTGCTTTTGTGTGTCTCTGCCAACTCTTTCTCTATTACCATCATAATTTCCTGAGTTATAACTGTCAGTTATCACGATCAAAAGGTTGGAGAGAGAGGTTTAAGTCACGGTCACTCCGCCTTCCCATCTGGATTAGCTACATATATGCAAAAAGCCATTAAAAAAGTGAGAGAGGGAGAGAGAAAAGGAGGACGGAAGGCTTCACCACACTAAATGAAAAGCAAACAATATGCATATCAGCATCCTAAGGAGATGTACCACTCTGCTGGGAAAAACCAAGACAAAAGAATTATCTGACACAACAGTTCAAAGCATATTGCACCTGTCAAAACGTCTGTCATCTTCTATAGAAATGCACCATTCTAAAAGAAAAAAGGGAAACTCTAGCAAAGTCACTCAGAAACAAGAGACCACTTTGTCTTCTTCCTTCCAGCCAACTCCTCCATCTGAAAGCCATTTAACTCAATGCTAAAGATTGCCTGGAAGGACCAGACAATAGGAAGGTCTCTTTCATTGTCAAGGACAGTTACACTTTGAAGATGATGCTCAAAAGGGGTTAAAATGGGTCAACAAGCAATTGTTGGGTCTATCCAAGGAAATGTGAACAGAACATTGTTAAAGTCACACACAAAAAAAATCTAAAAGAGCGCATCTTTAAGCTGGGGAAGTATCGGGGGGGAGCAATACAAAATAGTGATGTAATCTCATAGTGAAATGGAGATAAAGAAACTAGCCGTACAAGAGGACAAATGGTGAATTTCAGTCTAGATATGGCAATTCTTAGCAACATGCATCCAAAGCACAGAAAAGACAAGAGAGATACAGGTTGACTAACAAAGGGAAAAACAACAGCAACCCTGAGAGGAATAGATATAATTTTCCCATGACTTTTTTATTTCTCTGCTTCCAACTTTCACAACGTTCCCTGGGAATCGCTGTGTTCATCACAGCTAGATGGAATGGGTGCATCTTAGGTACTGAAATGGCTCATTTGTCAATACCAACTGTTTTAAAGGAAAAGAATAGAAAATTGCAAAAATATTTTTGCTTACATGCAGATTATCTAAAGCAATATTTATACAGCCTACTGAAACCTCTTTGTGTGTGTGTATGTTCTCTTCACGCTTATGTGAAAGATAGACGTTACCGTTTTAAAAAAGTTCCTAGACATAATTTACACAAATTTAATTCCTAAGGTAAATCTTCCATGAAATAAAAGATTTATCTAAAGCCATTTATTTATCTGAACCTGCTTCTTATTTTTATTATTAGAAGTCTAATTTCTGTATGAATCAAATTTTGGCTTGTTTTTGATTCTTAAACGCAGCATTGCATAGGAATAAAAGCACCAAGCCTGAAAAAGCCTCAGTTCAGCAGAACTAGTCATGAAGTGTGTTCATTTGCATCTGCATTTGCAGCAAAGGGACATTCCATTATGAGCAGCTTCAGACAGGAAAAATGCCTGAAATTTCCACTCTGCTGAAGTCATTGGCAAAACTTCCAGTAATATCACTGGGGGCAAGAAGTCAGCTCTCTTTTCACACGCTTGTACTTCTGAACTAGGTCAGTGATGGTCTTGCATATGCTGTTTATTAGACAACTTCTCCCTTTCCATTCTTTCAACCCTTCCAGCAAGACAACAATGAGAACAGAAAATTGTCTTTGAAACTGTAACCAAACTGAACGGGTCCTCAAATTTTGGAAAATCCTTGAATCTGGGGCTGGACTTTCTTACATCTACCTGTATCTGCCAAGATATATATGCTAACTCTGATGTGGTGTAACTTTTTATCTCCCCAAAATCAAGGGGCCAATGTTCAGCTGCTGAGAACATGGTCCAGGGTGTTCTCTTTTCGTCACCAATTATGTCGGACACTAAATGCATGAAGGCCATGAAAAATTAAATTACTTGAGACTTGAGGGAGTTCAAATTCAGCTCTAATTTCAAGATCAAGATTTGTAATGGAAGTCCATTTCTACAAGACTAAGAAATAATGAATGTAACACACACTATTTACCATTATCTTCCCTCTCGTTAAAAAAGCAACTTCAATCACTTAAAAATTCTATAAAATGTCTTTATTTCTCCTTATATTTTCTTTAAATCAAAGTGAGTTATTCCTAAAATGCTAATCAAAGCTCAACATTTTCAAGTTTTTGCAAAGTCATTTTTCAGGTATAAAATCTTTTTCAACCATCTTTTTGAGGAATTATTCATCTCAGCTCTGGAAACTTGTCTTGTAGCAAGCCCTGGTCAGTCTTTATAGATATGACAAAATACTTAGTTCATCTGCTCAGTTTCTTTACTTCACACTCATATGCTGGATTCCAACAAAAAAATCAAATACTCAAAAATACTGATGTCTCCTCGTTCAACTGGCATCAAACATTTCTATGAATGTACGTTGAGTTGAAAGCCCCGTAGGCTAATCCTTGCTACTGCAGGTCTTTTGCCTCTGAATTCAGAAATAGTTTTTTCATGAGCTTTTTATGGCCTTATATGATACTGATACTAAAAAGTAATGGGAGTCACAGTGCCTTTTTCAGAATTAACTATTTTCAACAGCATTTGTGATTTTCAGGCTTGCTGCAAAAGCAGTCTCAAACTAGACCATTCAAAAACAGTGATGAAAATGATCATTTCACAATTGCTGGCCTCCTGTGCAACTGAGACCTATGTGACTAATCCAGCTTCACAAGAAATGCCTTGCCAGGGGTCAAAGAACAAAATTGCCCCCACCAGCAGCGTGAGGCAACTCAGGCTATATCATTATTCTGGTTTTCCTCCTCCATCCTCCGTTCCCTCTCGTACTCTTCCTCCATCCCCCACAACATCATGTTCCCCACCCGCTGCATTTCTTTCAGGCGACTTCTTCCCCTCATGGCTCATGAGTCTTATCAGACAGGGTGTCTGGAGAATAAGGGAACCATTGTCCCCTCGCTGGGTTCTGATGTTGAGGATGAGAGCAGGCTGCCGCAGCCGGAGGCAAAAGAGGAGGAAAGCTATGTTCAGCCTTGGAGGTCATGAAATGGGGATGCTACACACACATGTCTTCTCAGGGTAGGTGAAACCTGTGCATGCTCGGGGCCAGTGGCACCTCAGGTGAAGTGAGATGCCAAACTCTTAACACAGCTACAGTGCGCATGTGCACATTCTTGTTTCCAGGATCTAAGAATGAATCTAAATTCACATTCTGTATAAGATGCCACATCTTACTGCTCACTATATTGTCGCTATAAAACACAGACACAAACATCTTTGCCCTTTTCTACTTAATTAATGACTGAAGAACAAGTGCTAAATCCACCTGGTTACATATTTGCAATGAACCATTTAGCCAGCTAGTGCTCATGTGCATTTCAGAGACACTTCTGAGGATAACAAGCTGGAAAAAAAAAGATTAAAATATCACCTTCAAATAGCTGCTTCCAGTGCTTTCATAAGATATCAGGGGCTTTCCTCTCGAAAAAAGCATGTTCCCTCTGATCTCAGTAGTGTACACCTGACTGACACAATGCAATTCAGTTCTGTCAGTAGTAGAACAAATATAGTTTTGTCCTCTTTGATGTGTCATCATCAAATTGATTAGCTACATTCATATTTCAGAATGTTTTAGGAAAAGGTGAAGTTCTAACAGCAAAATACTGTGCCTTGATTTTCAAATTTCCATTGAATGTGCTACTGGTGCTGATTAGGAAAATATTTCTTTCTTTTTTTAATATTTAAACTATGCTGTGAGGACCCCAGACAAGACAGAGCTCTTGCAAATTTTCACAAGTAAGCTTTGCTCTTTGCAAGGTTGCCTACAAGTCCACGTAGACTGGGTTTGGATGGTTATTCATCCTCACTCATCTTGGCCCCTACTATAAAAGCTGTGGTTGAGGCTACTTGGAGGTATTTACTTAAATATGAAACAGCTGAGTGGATGACACCATTTCAAGGAGCAGAAGGAAACTCCTGCTCTGATTTAAGGCTCGAAGAAGCTCATAAACATTTGATATTTGACCCGAAGTTGGATTCCTTCTTGGAAAAGCCTGGTGGTGGAAAGGCTCTACCGCTAAAATGTATCCTTCTGGGGAATCCCAGTTCTTTCATTCAATCCTCTATCAAACCCTTCAATTTCCTAGGGAATTTCCCCCACTATCCTCACAAGAAATTTGTTTCTGTGCACTAATGAGAACAAGGAATCACATACAGTCTCCTCCTTGTCTTTCCAAATAGTTCCCCTCATGAGCGAGGTCCAACAGGCAGCAAGGCCAGGAGCATGCTGCAAAGTTTTGCCAGCCGAGCCACAGCAGTGGGGGTGTGAAAAGCACCCGGCCCGGAGCTGATGCTAACACCAGCCAAACTCCCAGCTGAGTTTCATGCATGCCCGTCCCACTGTCAGAAGGGAGCTCCGGCTGCCCGCCCGGCCGGCCCAGGACCAGCCAGGGATGTCACGGCAGCCCCGGCAGCATCGGCTTCGTCTCTTCAGGGCTCTGCCAGTGAGCGATGCTAACAGCCATTTCAGCAAGGCAAAGGTTCCCAAAACCAGAACAGCTGAAGACGTCACTGGTAAGACCGTGCAAGCTGGGAAGAGAGCAGCTATGAGCAACAGATGACAATCATGCTGCTTAATGCAACATTCAAAAGTATTTATTCTACAGGGATGAAGGGAGATGTAAGACAAGATGAGACAAGAAGAGCTGAATTCTTCATTTCTTCCCGCAGTCTCCAGGAAAAGAGAAAATACAAATTGCGGGAATAGGAACAGCAAAAGAAACAGTAAATATCTGTCACCAAGAACTCCCACCTCCAAAAATATTTATCTTTAGATTCTCTCTCACAGCCAATTTAATATTAAGGTTTTCATCTTCTTCCCATCAGCAGCAGCTGCATTTTTTTAAATTTTTTTTTTTCTCTGGGTTTTATGCACTAATGAAACATAGTTTGAAAGAAAAAACACCTCACCAGAACCAATGAAGATTCCCCACAGGAATTATATTTCATATAAAGTAAAACTACCATGAAATGTATGATCTTGGCCTTGGAAATATACTCTCATGTTTGCATTTGAAAAGCAGCGAGTCTCAGTTCAAATCAAATTGGTATAGTTTCAAACTGCGCGCACACAGAGAGATGTATCAGTAGTCACAGCTGGATTTTTGGCATATGATGTTCACAGCTGGATTTTTGGCATATGACACAGCACTGTCACTAGCTCAGCAATGCTCGTGGCTACTGTTTAGCACACCCGATGCTGCCACACTCATCATGCTGGACGTTAATCAGGCTGCTCAGGTTTGTGGCTCTTTTCCGCTTCTTGCCAAAGCCTGACAGCAACAAACAGACTTTTTCCCTGCCCTCTGTGCGTCCTCTCGCTTTTCCAGCCCATTCTTTACTACTGAGCTAAACTCCGTGTGTAGTCCAATCTAGGCCTCTGCCCATTGCAGATGGACTGTTCTTCATCTACTATCTTAGAGGGGCTTTTCTTGGAGCATAGACAATAAGGTTAGGCATGTGCTGTTTGCGGTACAGAGAGGTAAAAATCTACAGACCTCTCAAGTCAAAGGAAAGATGATCCAAGATAAGTACTTTGGGTTTCTTCCAGCAATATAACAATTCCATCAATCATTTGTGAAAGGGAAAAAAAAAAGGTTCTATGTATTCTAATTGTCAAGGATGTCCAAGAGACAGCTTTATTTCTTTGGACCATCTAAATCAAACCATACAGTGTAACTTATATGGACAGCTGCCCTCTATATTAAAGTATGAAAGATGCATCAGACAATCCCCACCATGAGGGTCTTTGAATCCCTTCCGAGGGTTCTGAGATTAATTTCTCAGACGACCACACATCTTTCTTTAGAGGCAGTCTCACTACAGACCATATCAAGCTTCCTTTTTTTTCTCTCCAGCTGTTCTAAAAAGACCCAGACAAAACCTTGTCAAAAATCCCATACTGTGGGGAAAAAAAGACTGAGATTTCTAAGGAAAAAAAAAAATCATTCAAACTCTGACCTTACTGGCTACCTCTTACAGACACTAATGTGAACTCAGAAAACAAGAGCTGTTACCAAGCTTGTAACTGAGCAAGCAGGGAGCAGAGACTTCAGATACTTTGGGGATTAATGACGGTGCATATAGAGACACTCGGAGCCCAGCTAGCCACCTCAGGCGCCAACGAAACACCAGCTTCGGCACTGGCTACCTACCCAAAACACTTACTGGGGCCGTTTTGCATCAGTGACGGTGCCTTTCTGAAGATGACTACATTAAAGCAAGCTCAGACCCGCCATCCTTTTCATCCCCGGGTGAATTGTGGGTGACTGATTTCTCACCTCGAGAGCAGAGATCTCAGCAGGCTGCAGCTCCGACTCGCTGTGCAGGGAAGGCAGAGGTGCTGGGTCAGGCCAGTTTGACACGGGGAGGCTGGAGACCACCCCTTTCCCCTCATCCAAGGCGCTGGCAAGAGCAATGGCCAGAAAGCATCTCAGCCTTGCACGGCAGCAGGTAGTCTGTCTGAGGAAAGAAGGACAATGCCATTAGGGGATTATTACCATCATTATTCAGTTTTTCAGTAACTGGAGCACCCTCTGGCGCTAGCTGGGATGAGCCTTACTACTATTCCAATGGTAGGAATTCGTCTACCCCAGAGCACTAGCCACCAGGATGCAGGAGGAGGGGGAAGATCTCCCAAAGCCTTTCCGAAGACCACCGCGCAGGTCCGTGCCAGCCTGCCTCCGGGGGACACAGCCGGGTGTCCCCATGCGCGGCCAGCAGCCCACCCACCGCAGCTCAGCCGCTGCCCGGCACCCGCTTTCGGCGGCAGAGAAGCCACCGCACGTCACAGCTTGGCAGTCTCTGCCACCAGCCCCCAAAGACGCTACTCCCCCAGGGCTGTCCTCCCTAACGACAGGGACAGGCTCCTGAGAAGGAAGGTCCTTAAGAAAAAAAAAAAAAAAGATGACAAGATGAGCAAGATGATCATCCCCAGCAAGACAAGCAATAAAACTTCACCCTCAGGGGACAGAAGCCTTCCACATTTTATAAAGAGTGGCTTTACTACGGCAGGGTGGATAAAAATTGGTATATTTTATGAAGTTGACTGCTATTCCACTATTTTTGTGTTATTATTTTGATAGGACTCTGACTGCAGACGTATATAAAAGCGTTGAGAGTGGTGCTGTTCACAGCCTCTTTTATTTGGCTCTAATTCTTTTTTTTCAATCATTTATAACAAAATTATTTTTTTACTTTAGTACTGTAGAGCAATGGCAGCATTTGTATCATGGTTTGGGGGACTTGGTCGGTCATGTTTTGCAGCAGTGTTTCAGTGTTGTTCAACCTAACATACAATGAAAACTTGAAGGTACTAGAATTATTGTTTTAGTGAAACAGAACAATTCTAAGCTAACCCTAACCTCACTCTAAAACTAATTTGGATCCACCTAAGTTCACAAGAAAAGTAGAATCTCTCTCAGAAGGAGAGATTCCTGCTATTTAAAATTATGTTGAGTTTTCAAATGTCAGGAAAAAGTTCAGCATCATTTTTTTCTTATGTTGTAACATAAAAGAAAAACACAACTATGGTCAAAAACTATTCTCATACCTATCCTATCCAATGCATCTGTTTTATCCAGTATTCCTCTTCATAATTTCAATAATAAAAATAAATTCTTAATGCTTCTTTTTAAACTTTCACACAGCTTTTAAGGTAGGAGTTTTTTTCTTTTCTGGCAGACACTGATAATACTGTTACTTATATTCTGCCAGCAAACCATTATTACTGGCTAAAGCCTTCTCCAGACAGATCTCTTATTTTGGTTTGAGCTTACAAGTTAAATTTGGAAGAGAGGAGTTTAAAAAGATCTCCAAAAAATCGATTATTAAAACTTCTGCTAAAATCGATTATTCCCTGCATAGGTAACATGCATCTCTATTTTCAGAGGGGCTTCTTTTGGTCTACCGCTAAAATGTATCCTTCTGGGGAATCCCAGTTTTCTAAAATTCATCGCCTTTTCCTACATCAACAGATGAAGTGAAGATATTCCAGGAATTATCCGCACTTTAAAAATGCGCCCATAGCACTCATTTTTCTCCCACTCCAGGGGGATATCATGGACCATCCGGCACCCGGCGTCCCCTCAGCTGGGACCAGCAGCCTGCCCTGTTCCCTGGGGAAGCCATGGGAATCCACGGTACTCGCTCCTGCCTCCCGCTGCCGCACCATTGCCGTAGCTCGGGGGCCAAGAATGCTGCATCCCTGTGCAAGGACTTTTCTTTTTTCTTTTTTTTTTTTTTAAACATCAGCTGTAAAAGAAAGCGAACGCAGACATAAACCCACTGAACTATCATCGGGAGTGCTAGAACCTTGTTTTATCAAGCCCCAAATAGATTTTCACTCTCTACTACAGTTGCAGTGAGCCAAAACTCGTTTTAGACCCTCCCATGTAACACCACAAGTAAACAGTTCCTACTGTAAATCTTCTAATATTTATTTCTACTGTAGCCAGAAAACAAGCTAAAATGTCTCTTTTAGCACTAAGCTGGAAAAAGATGACAAAAAAAAGCCCACAGTATAAAACAGTTGTTTAACAGAGATAGCATCCAACAGCTTTGGTGCCACAGAGAAAATGAATGCACAGAAATGTGGTTTTTGACATTTTTCCCCAGAGCCCAATTAAAATAAGCAAAGTAAAATGCACAGAAATAAAATATGTCTAGCAAATAAGTTTCATCCTAGCTTGATTTGCTACAGACTATTGCACTGCAGAAATGGGAATATTATCCACAAATTAAACTACAGATTTAAGTCAATTCAAGTTTATTGTTAGCGGATACTATATAATATATAATGAATCACAGTGAGTCTCCAATTACAGCTTTTTCCAGAACAAATAGTCATTAAGTTCTAGATTAATAGATATTACGGTCAGAGGGGACTACTGTGGTCGTCTTTGACCATTGTTATCACTGTTTCTCAGTGCATAAAGCAATTGTTAAAACCTTGCTTTAGACTTAATTTAATTATGAGTTATGCAACAAAACACAAAGGGGGTTCACTGAAATAGCATTAATTAAGTTCAGCATTTTGTTTTCCTTCCCTTCATTCCATCACTGTTAAGATTTGATCCTCCTGTAGTTTGTGAAATTTAGTAGCACTTGCAGTGCTGAAGTTCCAAGTGATATGGTTATTCAAGAAAAGTAACATCTATGTAAAGAAATGGGAATGCCTGCCCAGAAAAGAAGGGTTCACATCTCAAAATAAATTAAAAAAAAAAAAAAAAAGGCAAAGCGGCACGCGATATACCAGATTCCTATTGTGAGGCACAAATTCTTCACAACACTGGGAGACATTGCAGAACAAAAATACTATTAGAACTGTTTCAAAAGGAACATTTTTGGCTAGGATAGAGACTTTTGACATTATTTATTAGGTTCAAAAATGCTTAACAAAGGCCTAACAATAGTCCTGTGGAAACCACTACATCTGAGGCACTTTCTGTTGTTATGTGCAGGCATTGATTTGAAGATGGCCAGCATTAGTAGAACAATTCCCTCACAGCAGTCAATGCAAGCGAGCATTCATACACACACAAGCAAAAGCCTGTGAACAAACCATATGGAAACAGGAAAAAAAAGTAAACATTTATTAACCTCTTTGTGGGGAGATGGGTGGAAGAACAGGCCAGCGGCGAAGGAGACGGTCATGCCAAATTTCTGCGAAAGAAGGTGTTTGCCCCGAGCATTTTTTTCGCGGAATATGAAGAAGGCTGGAGAATATCCCCCGTGCCATGGGAACTAAGGGGGGCTGCCAGTGCCGCCGCCACCCTCCGCCGCCCAGACGCAGCCTGCACGCGGTCGCAGCCTGCACGCGGCGCAGGTTGGCGGGTTTGGATGCTGCTCCTGCCCCGTCCACGGAGGTGGTGGGAGGGGACCCTGGCAGACAGAGAAAAGCTGAGCGGATTTCTGGAGGGGGGGAAACACAAACCATAAGTAAGGATTTTGCTCAGTGACTGAGCTGACGTCTAGACATATGCACAAAAAGTCCCAGAAAGACTTAGATATTATTCTCCCTGCACGCGTACAGAGACGCATAAAGCCTCTGTGCCTGGTGCAGGCAGGTTTGTGAACGACGGAGGAGGACGAACGGTGCCTGCAGACCACCCGACAATGCAGGCTGACTATCTGGGCCAGAAAGTCACCTCCATCCTCACCTGAGGACGGATGTACTGAGACAGTGATGAAAATGTTATTTGACTCATAAGGTCACTGGGGACCCAAAAATCTTACATCATTGAACAGCCGGAGTAACATCTCACAATTGGACCATTTAGGTTTACAGCTCGGCTCCTCTTCTTTTGCATTAACCTTGACATAAGCTTCTTTATGATAGAAATTTTCATTTTCCGCTGTAATCAGTATTTAAATTGGTCTTGGAGGAAAGGGAGAGGAGCTCCAACCTACGGAAAACACACTCTAGGGAAAAGTTTTTCACTTGCGTTTAAAACGCGATGAATGGTGTAACTGGTTTCTGAAATATGCTACAGAACGTGCGGCTGATACAAAGACATCTCAGACGGCCTTGGTTTGGTGCTGCTGAAGATGAGACCAAAAGTGAAACGGAGCGAGAGAGTCCGTACAGGGAAGGTAAGACGGAGGTAGCACCCACCTGGCCCGGCAGCCGCCCTCT
>NW_010525487.1:27282-31092 GCF_000687285.1 Phaethon lepturus | reverse complement strand
GGCAGTTGGGTGTCAGGCTATAAAAGGCAGCAGCAACACGCAAGTCCGTGTCCAGGGCTGCTCTGCAGCTGTGAATGTCAGTCCCCACAGCGGCAGGCTCTGCTAAACGCCTGTTGTCCGTCTGTCTCTGCACACGAGGGCCCGCATTACACCCTACGTATCCGTGTCAGTATGGCTGGTGATGCTAAAAAGGACAGGCTTACCAGGAAAAGCAGCCTCATTCAGTAAAAAGAGGCAATGCCAGCTGAGAGCCTGTTGCTTTCATTCAGAGCCTGGATTCATTCTTCTGAGACCTATTTCACAAAGGAGCTTGGAAAACTCTCAGTATCTCAGGGCGAAAAAAGAACTGCTTTTCATAAAAGCATAATAAAAGGCCACATGTTTTAAGGCTACTTTGATTACTAGCATGCAGAACTCCTCTCCTTTAAAGGCCCAGTCCTACAGGCTGCCATGGGAGGTAACGCATTGACTACTGCAATTTTGGGAAGGTCAGTGCTTCGAGTATAAGCCTTCATGGTGAAAGGCTGTGAGAACGCTGGTATTTAAGAGCTGTAGCTGAGACTTAATTATTTGAAACTACTAAAAGATTGCCTTTATTTCCATGCAAAGAGAATATATTTTAGCATATTTCTTTAGTGCTAAACTAAATTAGTATTTTCTGTAGAGAAGTAATCCATATTCTGTTCTCAGAGGAATTTATTTGGATATTTTTCCATAGGAACTTTGTTAGACTGCTAAAAATTTCAATTGCTTCTTCATAGTAACACCAGAATATTGTACTTAACAGAAACAAACCTTTGCATCCTGAACGACAGGAGAAGACAGTCTGTGCGGGGACGTTTTTTAATGCAGGATTAAAACAAAGGGCCATTTTAACTGTCTAGATCCCCTGCGTTTCTGTTTCATTCTGAAGCCTCTGGAGAAAAAGGCATAGAGCATCTATAATGGAGTCTGGGATTTGGGTCTGTGTTTTGTGTATTGAACACTGGGCTGCAGGGCAAGGGGCTTTCCTTTTCCCAGTTTTTTTCATCTCTCTGGATCTGTACAGTAAGCAGTCCAAAATTCAGTGTCACAGTTTCCACTTTTCTACAAAGAATGAATGGAAAGGGCAATATAAGGAGAACAGCTATTGTGGCTATTGAAAGTGAAGGGAGAAGCCAGGCTTAAGCGTAAAGCGTAAAGACATAGTTTGTGCTTGTAGGCATAAGGGAGATTTCAAAACTTCATATTGGTCATCTCTCACTCCATATTGGTTTCTTGTGTCCAACCTGAATGCTGAAACCATGTCTCTTGTCCTCTTAATCTTTTTGCTTTACACATTGGGGTTGTATTCAGAGACCTTGAAGTATTTAGTTTACATAAAGCTGAATCATATTTTTGTTATATGCAAATAAAAAGTATTTAGAAACAAGGAAACCCTCTGCAGAGTGTCCAAGGAAGTAGCTTTAAGACATATCGTTGCAGACTGCCGCACTTGTGGCAGAGTGGAACCAGGTCTTCTGGTTCTGAGTCTTTTCTTTAGCCGCAAGAATTTCCTTCCACCAGGCGTTTCTGCAATGTTTGTGAACCCACAGTAGCTGAACAACTTGATTGCATATAAGCTTTTTCTGTTAACTCTTTAGACTCAGGCCATCTGTTAGTATTGAAAATGTTCGTTGTATGTGTTTTGTAAGGCTGTTGTCTTGAGAGCACTTCAAAGTGCTGCAAATAGCACAGTCGCAGTAGTACTGGAAATGCTACGAGATCTATGGGCTTGAAGGTACGTGAGTGGAAAGTTTGGGACTGCTAATTCTCCTTACACAGAAAAGGTTAAAACTTAAAGATAATATAACTGCATTAGTGGGCAAAAAGTAATCTTTATTAGCTGTATTAGTTTAAAACTGGACTCAAAGGCTTGTAACCTTAGGGATGGTAACATGAGCAAAATAATTTCTTTTGGCTTGACATCACTTGAGACGATGAACTGCACTGCTTTATTTGGATGTTTGAAAACTGCTGAGATCTACAAATACACCTTCCAACGTAGCATCCCCGTCCCATATACCTGTGATACACTGATAGTCACCTGCTTTGACAATTAATTGCAATTGATGTGTAATTCAGGATGGGCTTCTAAAATTATTTTAGTTAATGATGAATAGCTATAATAGTGTGAAGGAGATACTGGAGTATTCATTGTGCATCCCAGTGAGACAGGTCAGGACTACTACGTGCAGTTCTCAGCTCCCTCAGAGCTGGCCTCTTCCGCATGTTGCAACGAACGCAAATTGCACTCCATAAGCAAGGACAGAACTGCAGTTCCAGAAGTTTTGTAAGGAATTGTGTGCTTCTCTGTGGGGAAAGTGCATTTGGGTTTGTTAAGTTTAATTGGTGAATACTTCAAAGGATATGGCCTCTAACCAGAGTGGTATCTGTTCTTTATGGCTGCTTAGAAAAGTTGAAATATGAAGGACTGTTGATATGCATTAGAAACTGGCATTTTATAACATTTACTCTTTGCAAAACTGGATGAAGCAGGAAATGTGTTGCATCTCACAATAGGGAAAATTATCTTTTCCCCACTAAAGAATAGAGAAAAATTTAGTGTTTCTCTTAGGCATATTATGATCTCAGTCGGTAACCTAGTCTGGGAAGTTGCAGTGATACATCTACTGGCATTTCTGTGGCAAATTAAAGAAGGAGTTGTCATGTACTCTGCAAAGGAATGTGGGCAGGCAGCGCATCGTCCAATTCCTTTACATATAAGGTAATCTCTTAATTCTCTCTCGGAGGAAAGTGCTATAGCAGCCTTGCTATCTAGTCAGGTTTGGATGATACTCATTTACATTTCCCTGCCTTTGAACTGGCAGAATTTCAAAGGCTAAATAACAGTCTTACTAGCAGAAGAGCTGGTGTTCATTCTTCTCATCAGTAACTCTGTTTGCACTTGCTACTGTATTTTTTTAGTATGACTTTAATATAAAGCAATTTCTTCCTAGTAAGTTTTACAGTCCATAAAAACCTAACAGCCTGGAATAATTTAATACAACAACAATGTAAAACCCAAAGTTATTTAAATTTTTTTTTAGATGCATGTGAGTTTTTAGCCTATTTCTTAAAGAAAAGGGAGTTATGTAAGTAGCCTGACTTCTGGTTGTCTCATCTCTGTTCAGAACTTTGGAAACTGCTGTCCACTTTCCACTAAATTTGAATAAAAGACATCTGAAAGATTATTTGAGTTCCCACTAGTTTGATAAAAACTGGCATTCAGAAGAAAGGAGAGTCCCGAATGAAGTGTCCTCAGAGGGACAGGCCAGCAGAAGTATGCGTTCTCTGTGGCAGCAGCTGGCAAACCAGTGTACATGTGTGTATGCTCTAGCCAACCAGCATGTGTTTAGCTCCAGATCAGCCACAGCATGTCATAGCTGTTATTTGGAGGATATGTCATAAGACGTACAGGGGGAAGTTGGTGTTATTGTGGTAGGGAGAGGAAAGGGACACAAAGTACAAATCCGTAGCCAATTAGACTTGATCAGTTCTTGTTGCGTACAGAGCAAATGGGAGTTTTTTTAATTTTTTGAAACATGCAATAAAGCCTCAACCAGAAAACTGTTCTTTATATGACTTTATGAAGTTTTATTCAAACTAGTTTTTGTAAATATTTAAATATTTTCCCTTCTGATGGCCAAAATGCAAATTGCATGATGTATGGATATATGCACATTAATGAAATTGTAACTATACATTTGGCAGCTGTGGAAAATGTGTATGTTAGAGAGTGGGGTGGAGGAAACCCTGTTAAATCCTGTACCTTTGGTTTGATTTATTGCC
>NW_010525487.1:0-27251 GCF_000687285.1 Phaethon lepturus | reverse complement strand
CCCCGAAACATAAAATTACTGTTATATTGTCCTAGAGCAGAGGCTTATTATTCCTCTATAGGTGTGAAGTATTGTAGGCGCATGTTTCTTGCAGCCACAGGAGGGTACTTATCACTGTTCAGGTTGACAGAAAGAGCAGAGCAGCATGTTGACTGCAGTTTATTACTTCCTAAATTTGTTGCCTGTGGATCAGCAGAAGTTGGCCATTGCTGCTTTAGGAGGATGAGATCCTTACGGACTTACCTGTCGCTATTCTGCTTGAAGGGGTTTAATCTGTACACTGCTCCAGCCTGGCAATGTTTCATGTGTGTAAATTGGCAAGAGCACAGTAAGTGATGATGCCTGTCAAGGCCTTTCAAATGTATTTAAAATGGATAGGATCCCACCGATGATGAGTTTTCTACTCCTGCCAGTCACTGTAGTGGCATAACCACTCACGAGCAGTAGATGGTGCCAAGGGGATGTTTTACACGAACACTGCAAGACCTTCATTTGAGAAGCCCTAATTCCCTCTAACTGAAGCTCAGGAGGGACAAACAGACGTGAACAAGGTTCTATGCCCTCCTGGCAGGCATATGCTGCTCTTTTGTTTCTCAAAGTTGTGAGTGGGGCTTGAGGACGGATGTGATCACCACCCCTGGGTGCAAAACATGCTCCTAGGCAAAGGATTCCTTCAAGCTTTCCATGTTTTTCAGCCCAGTAGGCTATGTGATGAATTGACAGGTTTGAACTGTTGTTGCTGAAGTTTCTTGGTTTGGATTTTCATACTTTTGGAGTAAAGTTGATCACTTGAAGTATGCAGGCCATATGCAGGAAGGATTCATAAGAACAAATGTGTGCTGCTTTTCTGCAATTCAAAATTTACCCCAGCAGAAAAAAGAGAAAGAAATGCAATTATGTAGTGCTCTGAATTACATTGAATAATCTGTACTGCAGTGGGTGGGAGAAGATCTGCCTGACAGCTAGTGTCTTTAGTCTGTTGTCTGATCAGTATTTTAAACCTGACAGCTGTGTGCTGTGAGCTTTACTCTGCAGATTTAGCACTGACAACTCAGTTGTTTGCATTGCTTGTCTTTGATACTGCAGACAAGGTATCACAGAGGTGTCTGAAAGCTCTTTACATCTACGTGCAGTACCGTTTTCAGCTCAGTGCCAAAGGACGTTTCAAAGTTATAGGCCAACTAAATGCAGCAATCTAGACCGTTGTAGCTGTTTTGATTAGAGATACCTGAAACTGAAGCTGGTGTGCTTACAGGTGTGGATAGCTATACACTCACATCCTTACAGATACAACAGTATAGTTTACTCCCGTAACTACCTTTATGATAATATAACTGCATCAGCACTAGAAAATGTTCAGGTTTAGTGGTACCAGTTTCAAACTGGGGAAAGTAACACAATGAAAATCACTGTGTTCCCAGGCCTTTGTTTTGCAAATAGGCAGGGGATATGCTGTAATCTTATTTACTGGGTAACAGACTCTTACAGGTCATAATGCAAATTATTCAATAGCAGGTGAAATCCTAACCACCTTAGAAGAGGACTCCTCGTGAGCCCAGTACTGTGTTGTTGAGTCCCAACATACATGAGTTGCTGAGCGTGCCTGCTGAGTTGTTCTCTTCCTATAGCTCCTGGGATATGTGAATTTATTTATTTATTTACTTATTTATTTAAGAGAAAGGAAGCCCTCATGTAACCTTAGGAAGATCACACAGATGTAACTAACACAAACTTCTTTCTTCCAGCAGTGTGACGTAGCTATCAGTTGACAAGGGTATTTGTTACCAGATGATATTCTTTTAAAGATGGGTTAGAATGTATGTGTGGTGGTGTTAATTAGAGTAAAATTAGGTATTTTAGGATGTTTTTGTGTGACAACACATTTTTCACATACAAACTGAGTGATCAAGTCTTTTGCAGTCTCTGTCTTACAGGTGAGAAGTAGGTTTTCTGATAGTATAGCCTAAGGCGCAAATAATTCAAGTTAAAATGCCTGTTGCAGCATTCCCTAAGCTTAAAAATTGGTAGCACTTGCATAAATCCAAGTAAAAATGTCATGAAAATAAATGTCAAATGCGTGTTACCTGGTAGTTACTAGTTATATTGCCAGAGTATATTACTTTTCTTCTTGTGTGATTTTATTCAGTTTTGGATTTCAATGATCCCTTCAGTACTGAAGTTAAGCCAAGAATCCTGCTCATGGGATTGAGAAGAAGTGGGAAGTCTTCCATTCAGAAAGTTGTCTTTCACAAAATGTCGCCGAATGAGACTCTCTTCTTGGAGAGCACAAACAAGATCTGCAGAGAAGATGTTTCCAACAGCTCCTTTGTCAACTTTCAGATATGGGATTTTCCTGGGCAAATTGACTTCTTTGACCCTACGTTTGACTATGAGATGATTTTCAGAGGCACTGGAGCACTGATATTTGTTATTGATTCTCAGGTAAAAAAAGGGGGTTTAAGCTATCTTTTTCTTTTCTTTCTTCAGCAATAGACAAATGGGTTAGAAAGCATAGATTTTTTTCAAAGCAAATAAATAACTTACATCACAAACACACATTAAAAGAAAGTCATTAAAACTTGAAGAGCTGCTTGGTTATTTTTAATCTCTCTCTGCCGTATGTTCAAAAGTTAACTAATTTGCTTTAACATCTCAACGTTCTTGCTCAGATTCCTAAGTGCTGACAGCATGAGATAGGTGCACATGTTGGATATAGGCTCAGGCTTCTACTTAGAAGAAATTAAGCTGTTGTTGAACTGCAGTGTTATGTAAAAGTAAGTATCATAAAATTTTACATAAATTTTTAAGAATTTGCCTACAGTTGTAGCTTTTCTTTTTCCTTCATTAGGATGATTATATGGAAGCATTAGCTCGGCTGCATCTTACTGTGACCAGAGCCTATAAAGTGAATCCAGATATCAACTTTGAAATCTTTATCCATAAAGTGGATGGTTTATCTGATGATCACAAGATTGAAACACAAAGAGATATTCACCAGAGGGCAAATGATGACCTTGCAGATGCTGGATTGGAGAAGATTCACCTCAGGTGAGAAAAGCTGCTGTGCAGGGAGTGTTAAAGAGGAGAGCAGCTTATCTGACAAGTTACTATTTTCTGTTCTCTTGAAGTAGCAGGCAACAAGCTTTTGATATATGACCTGAGCCAAACAAAGTATCTTATTTCTGATTGCTGTCTTGGAGGGAAAGATGGAAAGGAGATGTGCTTAAAAACAGATGACAAATACACCAGTCTTACCAATTTTTGCTGCAGCTGCTGTCTTGAAATAAGTTGCTTGGACAGTGGCGGCAACCAGTAGAGTGTATATGCCACCTACATCACTTTTGCCTTCTTTGAAACCTCTCTGCCTCACAGTCCGTTCCCAGTCACTAGTCCTCACTGCTGTAGCCTGCTTGGAGCCCCTTGGGAAGACAGGTGCTGTATCTTTGCCTTATGTCTGCTGATAAAGCAGATTATTGTAACAAATAATGAAAAACAGTGGACTTCCGCAGACTGGGAACTGGAGGACATCAAGTTGTCATGTCTTTCTTAGCACTTAAAGCCAAGTACCGAGACATTAAAAAGAGAGACCTGCTCTGTGAGCTCTTTAGACCTCTTAACAACTTGACTGCATCATTGCATTGATAAAGGGGTCTACAGCTTTCAAAAAGTAGATCACAACAGACATACTCAGTAATGATCCTCTCCTGCAATTTGAAAAATATTTTCCTAAGAATACCAAGGTGGGAGTTGCATCATGAAGTTCTATATCGAGTTTGCAGTGTCTAGGGTTTTTTTGTATGGAGATGAAATCCTGTGCTTCAATCACAACATGTGACTGTTGATCACAAGGGGTAATTGCGTAAGTGTAGGCACTTGCTGTTTGACAATATTTCATTTCACTCATATTATGAAAGGTACATCATGTTCACAGTATGCGGCTAAAAGGAAAATGTGGTGACATTTTTTTCCAGCTTTTATCTGACAAGCATATATGATCATTCTATATTTGAAGCGTTTAGCAAAGTGGTACAGAAACTGATTCCACAGCTCCCAACACTGGAAAACCTGCTTAACATCTTTATTTCAGTAAGTACTTGTTATATACTTTGTTTGTAGAACCGCCTATGCCCAACATGCATGTTCAGATAATCTGCTCCCTGCCTTCTGAAAGATTATGAGCAATGTGAACTCTCAGAGAAATGACAAAACTTAGTTGAAATGCACACACATGCATTGCTTGGCCTCATCTCCCTGTCTATTAAACAGTGTTGCTGAGCTGCTGAGATACTCACAGTATTTCCTGTATTACATAAAATGTGTTAGCAGCCATCTCTTTTCTGTTCGCATGTTAATCTGAGTGTTGCAAAGGTCCGTGCTGCATGCATTTGTTTAAGTAGTACTCCTAAGTTTGTGTAATAAATTCTTAAAGGAACATCATCTAGTCTGACATCTTATGTAGAGCTGTCTATGCTGCTTTCTAGAATTAATTCTACTTTGTATCAACGTTTAACCCACTTAAGAAAATCTTCTCGTCTTGAAATTTTTAGAGTTAGAGTCCATCACAACTTTCACAGCTTCCATAATTACTCATAAGGCCAATTAAAGAGCTTTGTATATCGAATGGGTTGTTACCACTGTGAAGGTAATTGCTTGCTCCACTGTTTCTGGATGTGTGGTCTCTTCCTCTCCTTTGTAGGAGAGAACTCCTCCTGGTTCTGACACTCACTGGTTCCCTCATGGAGTCATCATGACACACACTAATGCACTGTTTAATTTAGTTAAAAGCAGGTCATGGAGGATTCCAACATGCTCTTGTTTTGGCACAAGATAAAGATAGTAATGTGTCCATGAGCAAAGGGGAACACAGTGACTAGGTTGAGCAAAGGGGGAACTCCCTGTTTTGGTGGTCATTAAGTCAGGTTATAGCGGCTCCTGAAACTGCACCCTTTCTCACAGTATTCTAATTTTGCACCTTGCATCTAGCATTAATTTGTGAAGATTCAATTTCTAAGTAAGGTATTTTGTTGTGCCTTTTTGTCATTTTGAAGTAATGAAATTATTTAATATCATTCAACAGCCTGCAAGATAAAATTAAACATCACAGTTTCTCAGTGTAGGATGTGAAAATGGAGAGCAAGAAAAGTTGGATGTGTTGCTGAAAGGGAGAGGTAGGATTAGAGGAAGGTCTTTCCAAAACTTACTCTCGTACTATTAGGCAACAAATGATGCTATTTCATAATAAGTGGTTTCTTACAAAGATCTGTTTGTACCAAAATGGCTGGACCACATACCAGTTATCATCCAGTCTCGAATTCCACTTAGGACAGAAGGGTAACAAAGGAGTGATGGCAACAGTTCTGGAGCAACTGGATATTGAATATGCTACACCGTCTTAAAGAGAAGGCTGTCTGAATGGTAGTCCTCCTTGTGCTAGAGTCACCCCAGTCACTCATGTTGTGAGTCAGATCTCTGTATGGGGTCTCCTCACTTTTTAGAGTTGGTGAAGAATTTCTGCCAAACCACCAGATGAATCGAGCATGAGCTGCTTCCTGAATGGCTGATGACAGTTGCTTGTGTGTCTGGAACACCCGGAAGGCAGCTCCAATAATACCTAGAATATCAGATGTAATTTGTAAGGAAGAACAAGTCTTTCAAATGAATGAGAAGTCCAAAAAAGTGAGAGGTATGCTATTTCCCCTTTTCAGTAGGGAAAAGAGTCTCAGACTGTTTCTTGGCTCCAAATACAGCAAAATTCAGTTTGTTAATGACCTAGAGCAAGGTGTAGCTGCATCACTATGACCTCAGCATGCTTGCTGTCTGCTTTTACGAGTATCTTCTATCTGTAGACAGGAGACTCGAAACGGGTCTATTTGTAACCACAGGAAAACTAATTCTTCAACATAGAATTAGTTAAGAAGTGCTTTTTTACTTTAGCAACTCGGTGACAACAAATCTTGACATGGATTTTGGTCATGCCTTACCTCAGGAAGCGAATGTGCTGGATATCAAAGTGTGGGTGTATTGGTGTTCTAGTTTAGGTTTTGCAGCAATATTCATGAGGATTTGCTTTTGTTTATGCCATGAAGACTTCTAACAGGAAAAGCTGATGATTACAAAAATAGATCTGTGATCACTCTGAAGTTCTCAGCAGGTTTTTGCCTAACGTCATAGTGCCACAGTGTGCTAGATTGTATGTTTGAGGAACCATCAGTGCGATAATACTGCTTCTACATTCTTAATGTAACTGCTTGTAAAGCATAAAATAACAGTTGGTTTGGCATTCAAAACCCATGTAAATCTTACCTGACTAACCTTCTATCAGCTTCAGATAGAAGGATGTCTGTTTTTTAATTACTGTGGCCTTACCAAGCAATCAAGTTGTGTGACACAGAAATACGGATTTTCATTTTAGGGTTGTTGGGGTTTTTTTGAGGGATGTTAAAAAGTATGTATTAAATTAAGTACAGTTTTGTTTATTTAATGATTTAAATTTCATAATCTGTAGATTCAAATGTAGTATTTAAAATTAAAATAATCCACTAAAACTGCTGTTTGCCTGGTGAGAGCCTGTAATTCTTTTAAAAATTACTTTTTAGGGCCAAATTCTGGCTTCTTTTTCCTTCTTGGAAGTATGAAAAGTATAGGCCCATTTACCTAATCTAGGAATTGGAGTAGTACTACCAGCTTTACTGAACCCGTTCCATTTAAAGAACAGAAACTGCCTTCTGCTTTATCAAACCCAATATAGTTGAGAAACATGGTTTGAATTTCAACTACCTCATGATTTTTACCTATACAAAATAAAATCTCGTAGATTCATTGCAGAAGATTTTTCACAATGACTCTCCTGGTTCAGATTAGGCATGGAATACTGTTACATCGATTCAGATACAGCTGCTAGCACATGTGGCATCTTCTTTCCAGACTGAAGGGCTGTGTCAGAGATGACTATTGCTTAGTCTGTCCCTGCTCTCACTGACATCAATGGCAGCATTTCATTCAGTTGCATAAGGCAGCAGTTGGTCTTCATTTCTCTCACAGGGAACCCTCCTGCTCTAGTAACAAAACCAATCAATTTCTTACTCCGTGACTGAGTGTTAATGATATAATGTCTCTTTGAATAATATTTTTTTATCTACTGTTACTGATTTTTTTTTTTTGTTATGACTTGTAATTATTCTTTGTACTGGTATTTTTTTTTTCCTTGAGCAATTTAATCACCAACATTCTGGCAAATCCGTTGCTTTTTCAGTTAAAGTTGTACTAAAAACCCTGGCAAATGAAATCTGTGAAGTCATGTGGGTACAATTTAGTGGTTACTACTCCTGGCAGTCTGTCCTACCCTTTCACAGAGGTTTCTGTCACCATACAAAGTTCAACAGAAGCAAATTATGTGCCAGTTTCTCAGCAGAAGAGAAAGGTCCTACCATCATGTATTGGTTTCAACTGAAAATGAGCATGGTTTAAGTTACGACACCAAGCTCTGCCCTTAGCAGCAGGCATAACTGCTGGCATGGCAAACATCTCACAACAAAAACCTTTTAAACTGTCACTGCAAGTACAGGTAGGCTTCAGTTTTAGTTGATGGCCAGCCTGGGTCAGCTGCCTTGGCCTCCATTCCTCCTAGTTTTAGCATCTGGTTATCTCAAGACGGCTGGAGGCCTTGATCACTATGGAAACCTGCATACCATGGCTGGCTGTGGACAAAAACAAAGGGTCTTATCAACTTTGTTCTCACAGTGACGGGTGCTGCAGTCGTCTTAGAAATGCAGCTTCCCTGAACAGAAAACTGATTTTATGATTCTATCCCAGCAAAACCAGGATAACTTCTATGATACTTACAGGTGAATCTTACGATTAATCTTATTTGACAGCATTTGTTGAAGTATGTGAGGTGCTGTCAGAATTACTATTTTAAAATTGCAAAACTATCACGTGGCCAGAGTAACCAAAATAAATATACATACATTTTTGTTCTTGGTGCTCAAAGAACATAGACTCATAGAGTCTTGTAGGCTGAAAGGGACCTTTGGAGGTCCGCCCCTTCTCAGAGTCAGGGTAGTTAGAACAGGTTGCTCATGGCTGGGTCCAGTCCAGCTTTGTGTATCTCCAAGGATAGAAACTTTACAACCTCTCAGGTCAGCATGCTCCCAGGGCTTCACCATTCTCATACTAATTTTTTTTTTCTTGCATCAAGTCATAATTCCAGCTTGTGCCTTTTGCCTCTTGTCCTTCAACACTGTAGCTCTGAGAAGGGTTTAGCTCTGTCTTCTGTGCACCCTTACATTAGGAATTTGTAGATAGCAACAAGCCTTCTCTGCTTCAGGCTGAACAAACCCAGTTCTCTGAGACTCTCCTTGTATATCTTGTGCTTCAGTCCATGTACCTAAGGCATCCACAGTGTACACTTTGTTTTGAATATTTTTTTAATTAATGAATTACTGAAACATGCCACTCATGGAGTCTTTTCTATAATGAAATGCAAGAAATTCACCTCTATACTCTGTTATTATTGATGGATGAATCCAGCCTTAGTTGTGTGCATGATGGTGGAAGAATTAAGCCTCTTTGAGAATAAAATGCCCAAAATATTGCTGGCCATTGTTCAGTAGTATACCTGGGGTTGAAATTTTTCTACGTATTTCAGGAAATTTGGAAAATGGGAGGGTCACTGTCGTCTCTTAACTATGTGTTAAATAGTTGACGTAGAATAGAAAGAAGAAAAAAGGAAAAGTTCTGTAACTACAAAAGAAGCTGAAGCTATTAAAACTTGTTAGGGGTTTTCAGTGTGTCTTTTGGTAGTTACAGAACTGCTTGTGGCAGCAGTTCCAAACCGTATTAAAAAGGGAAGTCCATATATGAAAAAAATTCCGTTTGATGGGACAAAGTTGCTTCTCTTCCTGTATAGGTGGATTGTGAAGCATATTATAGCTTGAGCTTTAGCAATACTTGGAAATTGCCCTTTCTGTTCATGTTGGGACAGCCACCCAGGTGCAATCCTTTGATATCAGCAAGCAAAGCTACTGCTTTCAATTAAACAGTACACATTTTTTTTCCTTTGTTTTTTCCAGGAAGCAGAGGCTTATGACAGTTTACCTTATCTACGCAGAGTATGAGCTAGCATTCCTGGCTAGCCTCTGAGAGCTGCAAATACATCTCCAGTATGGAGAGAGTCTTAATCAGCTTGGCAGGATGACAGGAACATAGCTGGCATCACATTAGCAAGCCTTAGCATTATAAACGTGGCTTTAACCACCAATGTTACATGAAACTGAAAGAGCACCATCAAAATACTGGTCTTTCTCCTGTGATCCTAAAAGATGTCTTAAGGAACGAGACAATTTCTCAATTGCCTTGAGAAATTAATTCCTAAACACTACCGCCTTCTTTGTCCATCAGCTTTTTTCTTCCTTGTTTCTACCTCCTTATATGTAGGATAGAATAACTTTAAATTACAGTTGTCTTTTTATGTGCATTGTTACAATCAAAAACCCAAAAGCTTGATCTTGGAAGATCATGGTTTGCTACAAATAAACGGTGCTGTATGTACAGTTCCTTGAAAATAAGCTCGACTGCAGTTTAACTTCCACTTCTTCAGCCTAGCTTTCCGTATAACAGGCAAATAGGGGAACGAAAAAGCATGGTATTAATTTGAAAACATGGCTTCCATTTTATTTTTCTTTTTTTCTTAAATAGAATTCTGGGATTGAAAAAGCATTTTTATTTGATGTAGTCAGTAAGATCTATATTGCAACGGACAGTACTCCAGTGGATATGCAAACTTATGAGCTCTGCTGTGATATGATAGATGTTGTGATTGACATTTCTTGTATATATGGGTAAGTAGATTGTTAATGTTTTTCATAAAACTGTGTATGTATAATCTGAATGGCCTCAAATTAGAATGATGTGGGTGTAAACAATAATGAGAATATGTAATTTGCCAGAGTAATTTGTCAGGACAAGGGAGAAGGAGGAAACGGCAAGCCTCTCAGGTACAGATCCCCTGCTAGCAACAAGCACTGTTCCCTGCCCAGTCTCTTTTGTGAACACCTTCCTTTTTCTATGCTAATAATTTCATGTGGAGGAAGGAGTGGGAATTAACTAACCTAAAATAAAAAGAAACATTAACTTTTTGTTCCCCAGGGACAAATTCAACAGAAGGATGCCTCCCATTCAACAACAACAATAAAAAAGTGGGGCCATATTTAGTTTTGTTTAAATAGCTGGTGGCCTTTACTGGCCTCAGAGAACTGCTTCACTCTTGCTTCGGTTCCCTGTTCATCCTCTTCCCCCTACATGGCCTTTGTGTGTTGTTTTTTTTAAGTTTCCCCTCCTTATACATTAGCAGCTGAATAATTCTTGGGGTAGGGATGTACATTCCCATGTACATCTCCTTGCAAGTATGTTTTAAATGGCTTGGTTCACGGCCAGATGTCATGCTAGCTATTCCTGGGTAAGGCAGAGGCACATTAAGAATCAGTACATTAAGATGCATAGACTTGTAGGCTAAACCACAGCATACTTAGAGTCTGGTAGTCTTTGGTGACCTTGTACTCTTACCCATTGATAGACTTCTTGCACTCTTGGAGAAGGTATGAGGGAGAATCCTGGTGCAGGTGTATGCAATAAGCATTAGAACTTCAAAAGAAGAAGAAATTGTTGGCTACGTTTCTAAAATTTCTTAAGTTTGTATATCCTACTGTATGTTTCAGATTTTGGAGTCAGTCACTTCAGTAACTGTACAAGAACTTGTGTTTTATGGTGGTATACAATAAAGGATGTTGATTCTGTGGCGCTTTTTTTTTTGTACAAAGATGCTGCTGTGTAGTTCAGAAGACCATGCATTTAATTATTAGCTGTACAACACTACTTGTGGGGCGCTCTATTCACAAAATAGTCTGTCTTTGTGCAACCATTTAGCATTTAGCACCAGAAATACGCTTGCCATGTTTTTAGCTATAGACTAAAGACATGATACTACAATTAATTTCTTGTCCTCTGGTCCTGGAACGTCTGTGGAACTTGCTACCTTTAATATATTATTGATAATAATTGTTCTGGGAGATTGGTAATACCTACCCATTTAACACGATCAGTGTGTGCATTCAGGAATGAGGGTAAAATTAGAAGGTACAATACTAATACAGTGACCATCAGGACATATCCTCTGTGAGGGAGGAATCTCTTTTCATGATATGATGTTGCAAAGCTAACACCTCATGAGGGAAGTCTCATGATGGCTTGAACTACCAGTCAGCTGCCACTGCTCAAGCAAAGTTACTGGATTTAGAATTACCAGTACAGACTTACGGGTTCACATGTTTTAGAAAAAGTCATAATACAGTGCATTGATAAAAGAAAACCGACAACCTTGTGGTAAGTGGTTGGCAACTAACAGAGGAAAAGTAAGGCTCAGCAATCAAATAATCTGATTTCTAGCCCCAGATCTAAGATTTGGTGTGTGATTGGATAAATTATTTAACCTCTTCTTAGAGATTACATAGTGTCTTCTTAGATTACATAGTGTGTAGTTTGAAGAAGAGTCTCCCTGAAATGTTAAAATGAAAATTTCATGAAGTCTGAGATTATCTGGTGAAAAGAACCAATGTGGGAGTACTTTTGTTAGCTCATCTGGTGTCCTGTCTTTTCTTGTTTGTTTGTTTGTTTGTTTTTAATATTGCCCTTTAGGCTTAAAGATGATGGCACTGGAACTCCTTATGACAAAGAATCAATGGCAATCATAAAACTGAACAATACAACTGTCCTTTATTTAAAAGAGGTGACAAAATTCCTTGCTCTTGTTTGTTTTGTCAGAGAAGAAAGCTTTGAGAGAAAAGGTAGTTTTCCCTTTTCTACTATTGCATTGCTTTTCCCTTATATTAGCGAGTTAATGAATAACTGTGGTTGTCATTAGGTGATAACAGTCTCTAGCTGTATCACAAATATTAAAGGTAAGTGCAGCTTGATAGAGATTACATAACATGTTTAAAGGCATGAGGTATTTGTGCTGGCATTAAGATAAGATGAAATCATAAATGTATTTGACAACTTTCTGATATGAAAGCATATGAAAATTAACATCCAGTACAGTAAAGCTTCCATCTGCAACAGTAGAATTTGTCAGTTTATATTGGCTAACATTGATCTGTACCTGCTGGCGACAGCATATACATTTGGAACAGCTTGCGTGCCATAACCAAGGGAAAATTATTGAAACTGGCTGATAGAAAGAAATGTGTTCTTACTTTTCTCATATCTGAAAGGAGACTTTTGAAAAGCTTCATGTTGGGGAACTACATGGCTTTCATATTTTGCAGTTAAAGTGCATAAAATTTCTTGGTTATCTCCCTGAGCCTGGTCAAGGTCAATACTGAAAGCTTAGTTCATGATTGCTCTGCTCGCTGGCATAATGTTCACTGAGTTACTGGTGTTAGTGAAATGCCCTGAGATTAGAACTGAGCAGTGGAAAGATGAGGCATCATCTGGGCTTGTGTCCCCATCTTGTGATATTAATTCACTAGTGAGTGTTCGTGTGTTTGTGAATTCAGTACTCATACCATGTCTGCTGGGCTGTTCAGCTTTTATTTTATAGAACTTCAGATGGTCAAATTTCTCTTTCATACCCATACAGCCTTTATTATCTATGGATGTTAGATGTGGTCACTTCCTTTTTTTCCTGTAAGCATAGAATCGTAGAATAATTTAGGTTGGAGAAGACCTTTAAGATCATCAAGTCCAACCATTAACCTAGCACTGCCCAGCCCACCACTAAACCATGGCCCTAAGCACCACATCTACATCTCTTTTAAATACCTCCAGGAAGGATGACTCAACCACTTCCGTGGGCAGCCTTTTCCAATGTTTGACAACCCTTTTGGTGAAGAAATTTTTCCTCATATCCAGTCTAAACCTCCTCTGGTGCAACTTGAGGCCATTTTCTCTTGTCCTATCGCTTGTTGCTTAGGAGAAGAGACCGACATGCACCTCGCTACAGCCTCCTTTCAGGTGGTTGTAGAGAGCGATAAGGTCTCCCCTCAGCCTCCGCCAGTTGGCTCAGCTGCTCCTTGTAAGGAGGAGCTCTAGACCCTTCACCAGCTTCGTTGCCCTTCTCTGGACAAGCTCCAGCACCTCAGTGTCTTTTTCTGTAGTGAGGGGCCCAACACTGAACACAGTATTTGAGGTGCAGCCTCACCAGCACCTCACCTCTGGTGTACAGGGGTACAATCACTTCCCTACTCCTGCTGGCCACACTATTTCTGATACAGGCCAGGATGCCATTGGCCTTCTTGGCCACCTGGGCACACCGCTGGCTCATGTTCAGCCAGCTGTCAACCAGCACCCTGAGGTCCTTTTCCACCGGGCAGCTCTCCAGCCACTCCTCCCCAAGCCTGTAGCGTTGCATGGGGTTGTTGTGACCCAAGTGCAGGATCTGACATTGAGCCTTGTTGAACCTCATACAGTTGATCTTGGCCCATTGATCCAGCCTGTCCAGATCCCTCTGTAGAGCCTTCCTACACTTAAGCAGATCAACACTCCGGCTCAGCTTGGTGTCGTCTGCAGACTTACTGAGGGTGCACTCGATGCCCTTATCCAGATCATTTATAAAGGTATTAAACAAGACTGGCCCCAGTACTGAGCCCTGGGGAACACCACTTGTGACCAGCTGCCAAATGGATTTAACTCCATTCACCACAACTCTTTGGTCCCAGCCATCCAGCTAGTTTCTTGCCCAGTGAAGATTACGCCCATACAATGCACAAGCAATCATTTTCTCCACGAGTATGCTGTGGGAAAGTGTCAAAGGCTTTATTAAAGTCCAGGTAGACAACATGTACAGCCTTTCCCTCATCCACTAGGCAGGTCACCTTGTCATAGAAAGAGGTCAGGTCAGTCAAGCAGGACCTGCCTTTCATAAACCCATGCTGACTGGGCCTGATCACCTGGTTCTTCTCTACATGCCACACAATGGCACGCAAGATGTTCTGCTCCATAACCTTCCCCAGTACCAAGGTCAGACTGACAGGCCTGTAGTTGCCCAGATCCTCCTTCCAGTCCTTCTTGTAGATGGGCACCACATTTGCTAACTTCCAGTTAACAGGGACCTGCCTGGTTAGCCAGGACTGCTGATAAATGATGGAAGGTGGCTTGATGAGCACTTCTGCCAGCTCCCTCAGTACCCTGGGTGGAGCCCAGCCGCATAGATTTGTGGTACTTTGACATACCTACTAACAAGTTGTTCCAGAAAAGACACCATGTTGAAGAAATACACATTAGGATTTGTCCACAACTGTGTCAGGCTGTTGTGTCTCCATAGTTTGGGACACTTCGTGCTGTAGCCTGTAGTCTTTAACAGTACAATTCTGGTATTGTAGTGAAGATCAGATCTTGGTGCCTGGTGACTTCCACATAATATTTTGTCTGAACTCTAGGGAGGGGGAAAATAATTCCTGGAAAAAAATCAATATATATCATCTCCTGTTAGGGAAACTGAAGAGGAAAACACTGCAGTATTTGAGTTAAGAAAGCTTATGGCATTAACTTTGAATGAGGTCATAAGCTCAATACCAAAAATTCTAAAATTGTATTGCAGTATTACACAATTGTAGCACCCAGTAAGTCTTCCAATTGACTACCAATATGGCTTTACAGCTTTTCCGTGGGATCACATTCAGCCCACTCACATGGTACTGTTATTTGCCTATTATGTATGTCTGTATGTAATCTAACAGCATGTCTATTGTGTTATTTTTCAATTACAGTGTAAGATGAAGTATAGCTGGCTGTTATTTCATAATATTTCTATCAATTTTTTCATTACCTAATTGTATAAATGTCTTTATTAATATGGAAAACATTTCTATCTCTATAGGATTAATAGACTACAATTTCCATTGTTTTCGAAAAGCCATACAAGAAGTATTTGAAGTAAGAATGAAAGTAGTAAGATCTCGAAAACATCAAAGCCACATGCAAAAAAATAAAAGACCCACTCCCAATGGGACACCAAGAATGCCACTGTAACTGAGGTTTTCTGGCACTGTGGCAAGCAAAGTTTTCGTGAAGCTGATGTGACTTCTGCATCTCATTGCACTGAGTGAAGAGGAAAACAAATGGGACTGATGTATTATATGAATTTTCCCTGAATGTTCAGAAAGCACTGTTTAAATATTTTTATCCAATCAGTTTTTTTCATATAGTGAGCACTTTGAGAAAAATGTTGTATATATAAGCATTGAGGTGAACACTTGTAAGAATTTTCTTAATATATGCTGTAAACCTTTTTCATGCCATATTAAGAAAAAACAGCTGTGACAGAAATACTGGGTACATAATTTGCACTTTTTCATGTTTTCCTTGTGGAGTTGGACTTTGATAAACTTAGTTTTTATGGTGACTTTGATGCATGGTGTCAGGTAAAATGTATGCTACAATCAAATTGATTAGTAAACAATTAAGAAAACTTGGTACAATGCCTTTTAAAATTTGTGACAGTTAATACTAACATTCATACAGCTCTAATTTCGTATATTTTTCAATTTGTAAACTAAAGAATAATTTTGAAGTATTACAGCAATAAGCACCTTACCAGAGATCATAACTGGTAGGTAAATGTTAGCTTTTATAAAACAGGCTTTTGGCCAAATTTCATCCTGAGTTCTCCGTAACACTGGTCATGCCCTCTGTTGGGTCTGTTTTTATTATTTACCTCAGCATATACCACTAAAATACCTTTCTATAAAGATAATTGTTTTGTAAAATGGCTCTATGTTGCACTGGTATTTTTATAAGGCTTCAGAGGAGGGTGTTGTATCTGAAAGGTTGAATTTACATTGCTAGGTTTCTTTTGAGAGCCTGCACATCTACAGTTGGCGCAGTGAAGGATCTGTATTTCCACCCTGATGTTCTGATGTACTGATAGGAAGTCCTAAAGATGTGAGCACTGGGTTCTGATTCCCTCTAATAGGGGTACGTCTGTAATTGAAACGAAGAAGAGACCATTAAAATAAGGATTGGACAGTCTACCTGCTGTAGTAATCAGCATTCGTCACTACTTTTTACTTCAATATTGAACATGGGCACACTTACCACAGGATCAGCCAGGACAGCAGAGCACTCTCAAAAGAAGTAAAACTTTCTGAGTTCTGTATTTACTGGTTTTGTTTAATTAATGATACAAAATTACAGTTTCTAGTCAGAAGAGCAAATCTCTTTTTTCCCAGTCCCACCACAAACCAATTGCATGTGTGGTCCAGCAGCGTTGTCAGCAGCTCTGGGGAATGGGAAGAGCTTGAGCTGAATGGGAGGCAACTTGCCATACACCAGAAACAGGTAAGGGGAGCTACACCTCACTCACTCGTAACTGATCTGCCTGTAGCTGAGATAGCTCCAGAGACAGAAGGGAAGATGAAATTTGAAAGTTTTCTCTTAGCCAAGGTAAGGCGTAATGCTGCATGTCTGCCCGTGAGTTAAGAGCCCCTGCTATTCTCTGGCTTCTGTTGAACAGGGAGGGGTCTAACCTGTGGTAAGCAAGTCTAAATTCAGTTGTGGTTTGAATGCAAATGCAGAGTTTCTATATGCTATATATTGACACATCTTGAGGCTCTAGTACTATACTGAATACACGAGCTGGAAGAGCCAGTTGGCATGAATGCAAAGTCTCTCTACACAAATATCTGCCAAAAGGGAGACCAGTAGTTTCCAAGCCCTTTGCTCCTGCCTGATGCACATGACTTACCTTTTTGGTACAAACTTGCTCTTGTGGCATGAGTCCATTGAATATATGTGGAGTTCTTAGGAAAAGATGCTATGCAATAGATGGAACTCAGCCCCATCAAGGCTCACTTGGTAAGTAATGCACTTCTAGGTGCTCAGGAAGGTGAGAAACATTGAGAATAGCCAAAACTACTGGTGCTGGTGCCAGTGTGAAGGATAATGACAATAGCTGTAATCAAAGCAGAACGCTTCAAAAATAAATTCCTTTTGATACTGTCACCACTTGTCATCTTGGGTGAGGGCAGCTCTTCTGACCAACCCCTCAGTTAAAGTAACACAAAGCTGTCCTCAGAGTTACCTGCCATCGCTGTATTGAAGAGCCACCTTTTGACAGCTCTCCAGTCCACAGGACTTTCATTGAAGGGCTGCCATAATTTCTGGCCACACATTTGTCTTCTATTTTGTTGAGACCCACCATTGGGTCACAATCTCTATCCTCCCTTCACTCCTTCAGGTATACGTGACCATGTGGGACAAAGAACACCTACTAGGCTGGACCAGACACCACTTTTGTGTGGGTTTTTTTTTTAAATAAAGTATCTCATCATACTGTCTATGGTATGAATCCTAACTAGGTATGAGTCATAACTAAAGAATGTAGTATATACATATATTTGGCCTGAGTTCTATATAGTCATGCATACCCTTGTATTTAGAGACTATCAACTTATTAAAGACAATTAAGTTAGCTCTCATAGTCCCCTCCAGAATTTAACATATACTATGTTGCATAATTTAGTGAAGGTGACTTTTGCTAACATACACAATTTCTAATTGGATATTATCAGAGTATGCATAACTTTTATCAGATTACTTATGTTTCAGTTATGTTTAATTATAAAATTGAAAGAATGTTAAAAATGCATTCATTTTAAACTTTGGTATTTTCAGTTTAGGTGATGACTTGCATGTTTCACTTTTGAGTAATCATTTTCTAATTAGTACCTCAGATTTCCATGTTCTAGCTGAAGTGACTGAGCACTGCATGAGGCATGCAAGGTTGTTTATTTTTTATATAAAGAACATATTATTTCAAGTCTCTTGCTTTTTCTTTTAGATTTTATTGAGATTCTAGTTTTTATTTGAAAGGGAGGAAATACTCTTTATGTTACAAGAGCCAATTCTGACAAGGCAGTGTTGAGATGCCTTTTTTAAAATTGGAGATTATGCAAGAAGTAATCTCCTCCCAAACAGTATAGTATTTCCAAAATACCTGATCTGTGAGTCTCCATTTTTATATATCATTGGAGTTGCCTTGACATAGGGACCATTATTGAACTAACAGTGTCTCTTTAAAACATGCGCTTAGAATAAACTCAAACACACAGACTTTAAAGTTGGGAGATGAATAACTATACAACACTGGTTCCAACAACTTGTTGTAGTTGAGGAAAGCTCTGTAAGTAATCCAGTAGGCAGCAGCCCAGAGTACTTAATGGATTCTTTGAATGGTTAAAATGCATCCTTGAGCATGCACTGGAACGTGGCTATTTAAAGTGTTACAGTGTCGGAACGTCTTTCTAAAATCCTGTGATTAGAGACGCCCTATGCATTAGCGTGGAAGTGTAATCGGCAGGAGCAAACTACTCTGGTAAAGCATAATTCAAATGCATCATTTGAGATCTCATGTTTTGTGACGGAACTTTTTTTTTAAATTAAAACTTCTGTGTTTTCTTGCATGTGAAATTGCACTCCTTTGATAAAGTTATATACTGAGTTCATTCTGTGAAAGTACTGCAGCGATTTTTAAAAGAAATTTTAAAGAACTTAGAAACCCCATTTTTATGCATCGTCAGCTTAAGTTGAAGAATTAAAGAAAATAAGCCTGAACAGGTCATCATATACAATAGCAACTGTTTGCTTTAATGACGTATCTACTGTCCCTGTCATTTGCCATGGTCATTGCAGAGTATTTTTTTCTTAAATTGAACATTGAGGTTTTTCCATTTTTGTACTAATAATGTGCATGACATTATTACATAGTGATTTTTTGTTGCTGCAGCTTTATCTCTGTCCTGTTTGATGGGGAAATCAGATCATTAAGCCCAAAATTTCTTATTCAGATTCTAAATATTTATCAATAACTGGATGTGAATTTATCCAATTACAGAAACACACATCAACTTCACCCATTTCAGCTGTGTGGGAAATGAGAAATAAGATTGGTTGGGAAATTCTTTGGGCCTCCTGTGATTAGAATCGTAGAATAGAATCATAGAATCTTTGGGTTGGAAGGGACCTTTAAGGTCATCTGGTCCAACCCCCCTGCAATAAGCAGGGATGTCTTCAGCTAGATCAGGATGCTCCGAGCCCCGTCCAATGTGACCTTGGGTGGGGGCATCCCATTCCAGGGATGGGGCATCTACCACCTCTCCGGGCAACCTGTGCCAGTGTTTCACCACCCTCACTGGGAAAAATTTCTCCCTTATCTCTAGTCTAAATCTGCCCTCTTTTAGTTTAAAACCATTACCCCTTGTCCTATCGCTACAGGTGGTATATGGTTGACATCCCACTTGATTTTCCACTGTATTAATATTTGAACTGTTGCTCATGCACATATCCTTACGTGGCTACTTAACAGATTGTTTCTTTTCTTTTTCTCCTCGATACCTTCTGTGTTACCTTTCTCATTTTGCTGTCTCTGTGTATGTGTTTTGTTGTAAACAGGTCAGATACCTAGTCTCCTTGATTCCTGTCAGCCTATTCCCTTCAACTTATGGGCTACAGGCTAGGTCTTGAGCAAAAACCTACTGAAAAAATACCGAGTACAAGAATATCTAAATTGTATAAAATCCGTCACCTGCGACTAACATCCTTAAAAGATGCAACATATTTATGTAATCCACTCAGTGTGAACAAGAAGCCATTGTGGACTCTGCTGAACTAAAGGGTAGTGTAGTTAGTGTTGGTACAAATATAAGTATAAACGGGCATGAACACATTCACACTGGAAATCAGAAATGGATTTCTAAAGCAAGAGCGCAGCGATGATCTGAAGCCTCTGCTCAGCGCAGGGAGAGCAAACAGCCTGGCTGTGTCCAAGAAGAACCTCAGCTTGTCAATGCAAAGTGTTACAAGTTCTGGTGAGCATGGCAATTCCTTGAGAGTGCAAGTATCAGGGAATGCTGTAATCTTACTTTCTCATCAGCACTGTGAGTTTCCCTTCCAAATGAACTAATGTTTGCATTTCGGTGCCAAGAGGTGTCTACTCAGCCAGTACCAGTCCATTCATCACTGCAAGTCTATGTTCTTCCTCCTAATTAAACTGCCTCCTTGCTCCTTCCCACACAAAACCTAAGTCACATACCTAGTATGCACTTCCTTGGTAAGTACTGCCCTAGTCCTTCCTCAGCTTTCTGTTATTCCAGATAAAACAACCATCCAGCAGTTTGGGAGACAGTAATGCGTTCAGAGTCCTTCATACTCGGTGTTGTGAGTTCTCTCCTGCAGCTGAGGCTCCTGTAATGCTGCTGATAAAACTGCCTGATCGGATGAAGTGGTGGATGTCCTAGCAATAAAGTTAAAATCTTTAACTAGCACTCCTGGGGTTTCTAGGTGTGGCAACTTTGCAGTCGTATTATCCAGGGTCCTGGCACCTGTGGTACAATTCCTACTTGTTCTGAAGTTAAATCATCTGTTCATCTGTTACGTGAATTTTCCCCTCTTGCCCATGCCCACCCACATCAGTTTTGGGGACTACTTTGATTATAACCAGAGCCATCTGAGCTGTGGGAAACAATCTGTTTGAACTCCTTTTGCAAAGCAGTGTATGGAGAGAACAGGGGTGTGCCTTCTGGGAAACCCAGTAGAGCCAAATCAAAAGGTCCCAGGGGCCAACATCTTTGTCTCTAAACGCTGCACTGAGAGGTGGAACCATACTCTGCTTTTCTGCAGCGCCCTTTTCAAAGACTGAATCATCCTCTGGCAAGCCAAATGGTCTGATCCACAAATTGCTTCTTTTCCATACTCCCTTCGCAGCTGCTTGAACTTCTTTTGACTGCCAGTATGCTGTTCATCACGCCGGCTGGTCTCACACCCTAAGTACCGAATGCAAGCTCTGCAGCAGAGGCACACGGATCAGCTCACTCCCTCCGGTCCTGTCGCCTTGCCCAGCACTGTTTCCAGTCCTGTTCCTTCAGCAATTTCATTTCATATTTCAATTCCACATTTTCTATCTATAAAGCAGCAGTCATCTTTCCAAGTTCTGCAATTCTTTATAAAGCCCATTATGCAGAAACTTGAGTTATTGGCTTTAAATGTAGTGTTCTCTTGACAGGTTATAAATGCCTTTCCTGCTTTTCTCAGTGCACCCTTCTCACCTGAAAGCTCCCTGCTCCCATGAACTCAGTGTATCCTTAAAGGTTCCACAGGATGAGAGAAGTTAATTCCCTTCTTCTCCTCCCTCTTTATATTGCTGGCCATTAATAGTCCCCATAAAATCCAAGCTATAAATCTTTGAGTAGTTATGACACCACCAGACTGCACAATTGCTTTCAGCTTTTGTTACTCCTCTTTCAGACTAACAGCCTGCATCCCCGCCAGTCTGCACCCGCCATGAGTCACCTTGCTAGACACCTTTCACCGTCTGCAAAAATACCCTGCAAGCAGATACACACAATTTCAGAGTGTAAAGTAATAATTTATTGGTTAATACAGGTAGTTATGACTACTAAGCTACTAGACTAAGCATTAACATGCTCACATCGCCCTGCAAGATACCAGGTAAGTCTTCACTGGCCAGTGTCGCCAAACTGTCATTTTCTGACTGCTTTTTCCTTCCAGCACTTTACACCTTTTCACATCAGTGTTTTCCTTCTGGACCTTATCTCAGTAATGCTACTTCCACCTCTGGTTCTGCCTTATCTTGCCTGGCTCTGCTGTGCAGCCCTTTCTCACAGCACAGCGATGCCCTCAGCATGCTGAAGCAAGGCTACGGGGCTGGGCCCTACTGGGGCTGGGCCCTACTGGGGCTGGGCCCTACTGGGGCTGGGCCCTACTGGGGCTGGGCCCTACTGGGGCTGGGCCCTACTGGGGCTGGGCTGTGGAGCCCAAGCCCCTGAAACTGCGGAGGGCGGTGACTTGCTAGCAGGCGGTGGAGATCGGGGTGATACAGTTGGCTGGAGCCCAGAGAGCAATGTAATTTGCCAGGGGTTAGACCTGTTCAGTCAGCAGAGCCACCCTCTGGGCTTTCTCATCTGCTGTGGTTAGGGGTTTAGTCCAGTTGCCCACATGGATGCCTCGTGTCACTAAAGGTGCTCTAGGCACTCCACCTGGCCTTCAGCTACTGCTTCATTCAGAACGGCACCAGCATCCCGTATCATACCTCTCTGCTCCATGTGGATGCCTGGCATACCTTAGGATACCTCACACGGCATCAGGTGCTTGTGTGTGTGCAATTGAATCAAGCCCTAGATTTCCACTAACAATCTGAGAAACTCCTGGTTGTCCCAGATGTTTACAGGGGGCTGGTGGAGATGACCGATAACTCAATAGATCTTGGTTAATGACACAGCGAGTTTTAATCATACTTACACTGGTTGTCAAACACTTTTTGAGGGGCTTTAAATTAAGAGCTTGCTCATAAATCCTTTATTCCCATTGCTGAGTCAGTAGGAGCTGTATGCAAGCAGTTGTATTGCAAGCAGGTCCATGCAAGAAGTTCACATTAGAGTCGTGAGTAACATTTTTGGAATGGATGGGGTGGAAAGTCTGCTTGATGGCAGTCCCTCTGCCTGCCATGTAATTGTGAAGACAATTGTTCCCTTCCCAGAAAGAAGCTTATGGGAGTAAGTTCAAGTGAAGGGGCACAGGGAGCACCCCACATAAGGAAAAAGTGACAAAAAGAAAGTCTGGGGCCTCAAGCCCTGAAGAGGGAGGATCATGAAAAACTGGCTGCATGAGTCAAAGGCTATGCCTGACATTTTCTCCCTAAATAGTGGCACATGAGTAATTTTTAATCGGAGTAGTTCACGACTATTCTCCAACTATCTAGCTCTCTCTGCAATTTGCACAGTAAAGAATATGCACCAGAGAAAATTGCTGCCATTATCTGTAGTTGCTAAAGATAGAGTAACTAGATTGGGGAAGTCCAGAGTCAGGAACAGCTGTCACTCAGGCAGCAGCTTCAGCTTCCACTTGTGCCTTTGCACGTTTCTTCTAAACCATGAAACCATCTGAACTATTACAACGATGATGCCAGAGGGGTGTGAGTCAAGTGGCTGGCATGACTCTTCCCATTCTTCAGGGTGAAAAAAAAGGTGAAAAATACGTATCTTTATTTTGACTTCACATAGTGTGGACGACTGCAAGATGTTCCACAAACTCTGCACTGATGGTCCAAATCAGGCACTCACTTGCTTGGGCAGTTACAGCAATCTGATAACTTCTTCCCTCGTTCTCTTTGTTCCATTTCTGAAATAAAGCTAATTAAAAGTAATTTGGCAAAGCTGCCCATTTTGTGAGATGGCTGCTTTACAACTAAGCTTGAAGAAAAGACAGTAATCGCCTTCCTGAGAAGCACTACGCATCTGTGCAATTGCTACAGGGCATTGGTTACACAATGCCATGCTTGGTTTTACTGGTGAGGAGGAGGTGCACAAGTTGAATCCAGATTTACCAGGTCTGAGTTCACATAAAGGATTTTAAAAGCTGAGACTGTATTAGTCACCAATGAGCACAATAATGCTTTCTCTTCCAAGTGAGTCATAGCTGTTCCCACTGATAATGTAGGCATATTAATATTAGATTCCTTAATTCCATTAGAGTTTAATTCTGCAGCCAACTGTCTGTATTGAAAGGGTAGCATTATAAATGAAGCCAACCGCTCTACATTTTGTGAATTGGTGAAAGCAGGGTGTGGATGCTTTGTTCAAAGAACTATTGTATTTTCATAAGCATTTGTGATCTCAAACCTTCTCTAGAAGAAACGATTTGTAGCCAAGTTTATGAGACAGCCTACAAAGCATACAAACCCTACTCTGAACTGACTTTAAGTAAGCACTTAATGTATAGTATATGACCTGCACAGAGATGATGTCACATTACGCAGCTAAAGTCCCTGAGATCTGCAAGAATACACGCTGATTCATCGGACCCAAGTGGAAAAACTGAACCCCTGTGTCACATAGGTGTCCTGCCTCCAAGAGAAAGAGGAGGTTTCGGGAGTAGCTCCCTCTTTGGAGGCTCCTGCTGGAGGCTTCTTGCTGTACATTGTCCCAACTCCACATGTGGAACTCTGTGATTCCCACTCCTACCTGCTGAGCCCTTTAGCGTCAGATCAACAAGAGTCTTAACTGTTAAAAATAAGAGGTTCTATCAACTGAAATGTTTGTAATTCTTTTAAACTGAGGGGAAATGTATGATACATTTGTATCAGATATAGAGCTATACATACCTATGGAAATACCTAACTGTAACTGTCTATAACATAGATTACTTAGCCTAATCCCCCTTTGCAGCTAATGGAGAAAACTTGGAGCTTTTAAAGCATGATTTGTTGGATCTACAGCTAATATATATGCCAGGTAAGATGAACTCTGCTGTAAAAGCTCCTGGTTCTCTCCCTCTGCTGTGACGTGGTGATCAGTCCAGAAATGTATATCCATAGTCTGCAATTGTCCAGGGGAATTCTGTTTACTTTGATTCGGTCTTTCTTTCACAGTAGAAATGTCTGCAATTGAAGAATTATGCATTTTATCAGATCTTCTGATTGTCAATAATTTTGTAAACATTTTTTGCAACAAAGGGGCCTATATGCTCCTTTGCTCTGAAGCTAGGTGGTGGTACCAGAATCCCTCTTTTCGTCAAAAAAAAAAAAAAATCAGTACACCACAACTGCAGAAAAGTACATCAAAACATAAGCAAAAACATCCTGGAAACTAGAAATTAAAAAAAAAAAACCCAAACCAACCTAGAAATTATTAGTTATTTTTGGGGGTCAAACTGAAGCCTTACTTCAATGTAAAACATTTACTGAAGCCAAACAGTTTTTAATATTTTGAATTGTCCAAACCGATTATTCTTGCTTTCCTGCAACCAACTTGGTGAAGTTGTACAAAATCTTTCTGCAGGGATTCAGTGTGGTGTTAAATAATGAAATCTCTGTTGCAGCAGTGTTGAGGGAAACTTTCAGTTTCTATATGCTTCAGCTGAGCATGTTTATTTTTTCACCAAGCTAGATCATGTGACAGGATACACAAACTATGTGAAGTGCTGCCAGCATGTGGGATTTGACTGCAGTTTTGCTACTATATTTGGCATTTGGTTTTAAAAACCCACAAGTTCTAGTGCAAAATGGTTTCTCTGTGCAAAAGTCTAGGTAAAAGGCAGATGAAAACACAAATTCAAAGGGTATTTTTGACCAGAGGCAGGAAGAAGAGGGAGGCTGCCACTCCGCACTATGCAAGAGCTCTGCAGTGCTTGCTCCTTGTCTGCCCCAAGCAGCTGCTGACATGTGGGGCTGGGAATTAAGCCCCGGATTTCTACCCGTACGCTGACGACCTCACAGGGATCAGTGGATTCACCTGGAAACATTCACCTCCTGCAGCTCTGGCCTTTAACTAGTAATACACCTGAAAATGAAAGCGGTCTCGTACTGCTAGCTCTGCATGATTTCATGTGGCGATTTACCCCAGCACCCAGCCAGGCCGTGGTGTAGCTTACTTTACTTACATGGGCAAAATGTAGATGTCCTATCAGTGAATTTCTGGAACTTAAAATTTGAGTATATTCAGCTTATTTTCAATAGTGTTTAGCTGTTATGTTGTTACAGTGACTGTATTTCTTTTTTTAGCTAAAAGCCCAAGTTTCATGTTAACTGCAGGTGCTTCCTGCTCGAACTATTTAAAATGACATTGTAAGTGCTGCCAGGGTCAAAGGCCAGAGCCCAGAAGAGAAAGCTCTGGGCTATTTTCTGGGAGAAAGCTCCATATTACTCTTAACTAGTTCACCATAACTACCACTTCTCGATTCATGACATTATTCACATTATAATACCATTTTTTAAATTACCTTCTATCAAAGTAGATCCCAGAACCTTTTAACGTGGAAGTCAATCTCCAAAGGCAAAATACTGCTCTCCTCCTTTGGGGAGAGGCAAGATTTAGTCACAGATGGTCACAGAGCCCTTCTCCCACTGCACAGCAAGATGGCTTCGGCAAGCGAGGAAAGATGGGACATACTTGCCAAGAATGAGCAAAATAGTTCATAAACATGACACCCAGTACTGCAGCTCACTATCTCTCTCCAGCAATCAGATCAGCTGATGCTAACGAGAAAAGCTGAGATGTGATCAAGAATTGTTGTCCATTAAATAGACCCTGGGGTGCTTTTGGTGTAAGAGAGAACCACAACGTCTGGCACCATCCCTTCCCTTGTGCTATAAATGTCATTCACTCTATACATTATTTGTAGAGGCTTGTCCTGGTAAAAAGGAAAATCACTTTGAAAATTCAGCTACTTGTTAAGATGGAGTAAAGTTTATTTATTTATTTATTGCTGTAACCAAAATGTCACTATGCAACAGAACAGGAAAGGGAAGAGTAACACCTTGTTTTGCAGTTCTGAAAATAGGAGGTGAAAAAAATATAACTACTCAACTGGTTTTGTTTACAACTGTTTTCCACTACTTTTCAATCAAAGAAGGAAAGAGGAGAACTGAGTCATCAAAACATGAAAAAAATTAGTTTTATAAAGACCATTAGGAAGAATATAAAAGTAATGTTGACAAAATTAAGGACAATTCAAGAGCTAGAAACAAGAAAAGCTCCGGCTTGTTTCTTATTTACAGCTTGTAGTGAATTAAAGAGAAGCTGAAAGTGCTCAGAATATGACCACTTTAATTTGTTATGTATTTCTGTAGCTATAAACTGTTAAAAGTGCTATCCCAAGTGTATGTAACCAGGCAGCAAAGAAACTGAAGTTGTAGATGCAAACAACTATTCCTTTCTCTATGGGATGGACAAAAGGATCTGCCCATCAAGTCAAACTCTTGCTGATAATTCTTGCCTAAACTAATAGTCCTTGGTGTATGACACCATTTCAGTCTTTCATGATCCTGAAAAGCAGCAAAGATACTTAAGTCTCGTACGTAAGTCTTACAGTATGATTAAGTCTTTTGGGCGGGGTGTCGGTGGGTCTGGGAGGCCCTTTTCTAAGCCCCCAGTTTTCAAGCCTATCTACTCGCTCTACGAGGTGTTGCGGCACCTCACCCCGTGACCTCGGCGGTTCAAGGCAGAGACGAGACGGGGACGCGGGGGGTATTTTCACTATTGCAGCCACCACGGTAGAACTGCGGCCTAGTGACCGTACCATCACCTCCCACACAGGCTACGCCTGCAGTCGTGGTTCTGCTTTGGGCCGCGACTGTCACCCATCGCTGCTGGAAACCGGCTGCTTCTTCCACGCCACGACAGAGCAGGGCGGGCAGCTTCTGAATTTTAATTTGTGCGAACACAACCATACCAATAGGAATATTC
>NW_010525486.1:0-31301 GCF_000687285.1 Phaethon lepturus | reverse complement strand
AGTTTAAAGCCCTCTCGATGAGGCCTGCCATGATGTTGCTATACAGGTAAAAAGTCTCTCATGGTATATGCTGTGCCAAGATTAAGGCACTCCTCCCGGCCCTGACTTTTATACTCAGAAGGTACAAGGCAAAAAACTTCCTTTTGCCATCACCTACTGAATCCACACTAGGGGGCTCTGCTGATGTAATCACATTTTCTGAGAGGTACTAACTTCACGACTACATTAACCCACTCCTACCTGAGGAATTAAATTTAGTATCTGTAGAAAGTGGAGCAACATCACCTTATGGCAGCTCCTGTATTCTTACAGACACAAGAGATAAGAGGAAGGAAAAAACCAAAACAAAACATACTTAAAATATCCAAGAGTATCAAAACCAACACAAAACCCTACTAAATAAACAAAAAACCCTCCATAAGCAGCAAGACCAAGACCCCACCCAAACCTGCAACATGAGAGAAGGCTAAAGTTTAGGACTATGGTTTTGTAAGTTTTTATGTTAAAGGTTCAGATTGCTGTAATTCTTTAATGATGACATAACTGGGCCAAGGAACAGATGCACTGTAACCAGCTTCTTCTTTCTGCTCTATGTAATGCAGGAGGAACTTCCAAGACAGCTTTGGAAAGCAAAACCCTTCAAAAAGACATTTTAAGAAAATGCTGAGTAATTCCCTGATACAAGACTCAAGCAACACAAGAATCCATCAAGTGGATGTAGTACCAAGTGCCCTACATTAATCCTGAAACTGTAGAGAAGAGAGATGTCCAGCGCTATTGCTTTTTTTTGAGCAAGTTAAAACTACAGGAAAATTACTAAAAACAGCCTGAACACCCATCTTTCTCAAAATTTGAATTGAAAATAGTTTCATATATGGCAAAAAGCTTATACACTTCATTAGATACCTCCGTTTCTTTTAGTTTTATGACTTACAATGTAACCAACAGGTCAATAAGCTCATAATTGCTAAATTAATGAAAAATTGCATAAATTGATCACCCAGAACATAAAAGGAGAAGAATAAGCACCAAAACAAAGATGCAGATCAAAATCAGCTAGTTTCAAACTTTCTATTTCAGCAATATGGATAGCTCAACCCATCAAATACCAGATCTGACCTCCAAAGTTAGGTTTTTAGCTTAAACTATGACAGTTTATTTTTTTTATTGAGCCTATAAACACCAGTAAACCTAATATTATGTTGTTTAAAAGTGGCCAGTATTTCTTGGAAATTTCAATTCTGACATCACACAAAAGTTCAACTGCTCAAATTTTTATACCAGAACAACTGAATCAAAGCAATCTTACAACAAAGTAATGATTCATATAAAAGCACAGAAGTGTAAGTGGGATTTTGACACAGTTACTTTGATCTATTCACCTGTGAAAATATACAGCAGAAAGTACAGACACCTCAAGGGGTCCCTGCTCAGTGCAGGGGGATTGGACTAGATGACCTTTAAAGGTCCCTTCCAACCCAAAGATTCTATGATTCTATGTTCACACCAGACAACTTCATGTACACCCATGGAGGTAAACCTGATCAATTAGAAACAAAACTGCAAAATGCTTTGCTCCCAGTGCTTTAAAAATAAAGTTATATGAGAATACAGAGGTTTTCCAACAGGAAAAGGAAACTGGACAAAGAACCCAACAAAAGCACACATGCCAAAATGCCTGTTATGGGGTAGCTTGGACCAGTGGTCTCCAAACTTTTTTGACCATAAATTCAATCAGTAAAAAATTTTTGACTATGCAGCGCCAATATATGTATATTTACAAATCACATACATACTATGTACGTTATAAAACATACACAAAAATAGGAAGTAAAAAAGTATGAGCTGAAGATTAACTAAACACCACGTTGTTTTTTAAATTTTATTTATTAAGAGTACAAAATGCATTTTCTTCCTGCACCCCAATGGACTGTCTTGCACACCACTTGGGATGCACGCACCTCATGTTGGAGACAGCTGGCTTAGACTGTCTAAAAGGTGAGTGTCATCCTTCTGAAATGCACTCAATTTCAGAACTTGGAATATGATTCCCCCAAAAGTAGCCAAAAATACTTTTTTTTTTTTTTTTTAAACGTAAATGATGCTGGTTGACCACACTGCTCTTGTATGTTTGTTGTACAACTACTGGAAAGGCTGATGAGAGCTATACTTTAAATCAGGGCTAAAAACATACATGTTTTGTTTGTAACAGACTTTAATTTTTAACAGGGATCGTATTTGTTACATTCCACCAAAAGTTGTTGAGACTTCTTCTAGAGGTGTAGGGAGGAGACACGGCAAAGCTGGCAGCATGTAACACTGCAAAATATTATTTTACAAGAGATTACATAGCTTCATCTTTCTAACTGGGAAATCCATTTATGCACATTACAAATACTACCTGGAATTAGGAGTTTCACAGTGAAAGCTACTGGAATTTCTGTTGCCTTTCTATTTTCATAAATGCAAAGAGAAATCTGACCTGGAGTTCATGCTGAAAGAGATCCAGTCCTAGTAATTATCCACCAAATATAACAGGATTGGGAGAGGGGATGACAGGAGGAAAAAAAGCTTTTTCTAGTACAAAGCCAAGTCCAAATCCAGAAGACAAAACAAAATCATAGCCAGCAATGAAGCCAGGCCTGACATAAAAGGCACAAGCTACTACAAAGACAAGTTTTCTCCCATTTGCTGCTTGCTGCAGAAAAGGAATCCTTTAGTTTGTCCCAATTTTAACATCACCAACTCACATCTAAAGGGCAAGCAGCTAGTCATCAAACCACCGTTTGAAAACTACTACCTCAGAGGATGCCGACTTTATCTTGAAGGATGCTCTATTAAGAAAACAGAGCCATGACAATCTATACAGGTATTTATTTCTTCTAAATGTTACTACTTTTTGCTACATCAAACAATTACGTGTTCAGAACGTATTCGAGTGAATGAGAAGTGCAATAGGTTGGAGATTCAGCACTACTCTTAAGGTTTTTGGAGTCATTGGGCCACAAGGTTCCATTTCTACATATGGATAAACAGAAAAAAAAGCACATGCCCAGGAAACCAAGAAGAGAAACACCACTTTGAGCAACTTATCCTTATTTTGATCCAACACTCCCCAAGCATGTAGTAGTAGCACCCCAAGACAGTATTCAGAAAGACTTAAATTCTTCATCAGTACAACTAACAAAAAAACCCCCACAACATGGTGAAGTGGCAGGGAAATTATGGCCCACTTACTAAGCCTACGTTTGTTATGTGAGAGCGCTATTTATGTCACATGCTGGAACTTGTTCCCAAGCTAGCTAAACCTACATGCTTAATTGACTCAACAGACAATGCTGCATTGTCAAGACTAATCTTTTCCTACAGGCTACAGTTACTAAACCATGAAAGCTTTTATACACTTTAATTTTCTTAGCAGTTCCAAAATCAGAAAACTGCAAAATACACACACACTTACATACACACAGAGTACGTATTTGGGTAGCTACTATATTGACTACCACTAAAATTCATATATCCATATGCAAACTGAGTCATCAGAAAGTCCAAGTATTTTTAAAGAACATGGGAGCCAGCAGGTTCTTTAAGTTCCTATTTCAGACATCCAAGACAGAAGGGACTAAGGAACAAAAAGCCTGGAAACAGATTCATGTCACCAGTATATACCATGTGATGCATGCAGCAGCAGATCTCACATCACACTAGATTTTGACTAACACCTTACAAAGTATTTCTTTCAAGTTACTTCCCAAAAGTAAGGTTTTGAGAAGAAAGAAATCTATTTCCAATTAGTTTAAAGTCTGAGAAGTTGTCAGTTGAGAACTAATTCAAACAAAGACTACCCTGAATGTTGCAGACTGGATTGCCAACTCCTGCAAACTACTTTTTATTCACATTGATGAAAAATGTTTTCAGGAAAAAAAGCACTTTGCGGGGGCAGGGGGGGGGGAGAGATCAAAAGATACAAAGTTTTGCACAGTAAACAAGTTTCATGAAGTAATTCAACACTGAAATGGAACTCAAGTTTTTCAACATTTGTAGATCAACTATCAAAAATAACTGCTGAATTTTAGGAATTTAAATGATTGAGTTACTATTTATTTAAAACAGCAAACTGGTTCCATTTCTTCTATACCAGCTTCAGAAAGCTGAAGTTCAGTATCTCAGAATCCACCAAGCAATTTTGGTTTTTTAATACTCCTCCTACCTCCCCCAAAATTGGTGAAAAGAAACACCTTCGAGAAAAACACTATTAAATCTCAAAAGCTCTTGAGCAGCTTTAGGGAAAAAAAAAACAAATAAAGAAGAAAAAATAATTAAAACTGTGCATTCTCAAACTATTGCCAGATGAAGCGACTAGCAGAACGGAAGTGTTCATAATACTGCCGAGCAACTCTGATAAGACCACTTGAGTTCTTTAAGAAACTGAAAGTCAACTGTGATCAGCTGGTCCAAATGTCTATAAACACACAACTAAATACACCAAACTTACCAAAAATAGAGACTAAAAATCAATCTAAACATTAAAGACATCCAGGTACGGATATACATAGATTTTTCTGTACAGACTAGTTGTTTAATGACTTTACATTTCAAATTTTTTGCAATTAAAATAATTAAGGTTTTATTTGAACTCAAGTCTTTTTGTTGCTAGTATCTTGACGAGATAGCACTCAACAACAAAAACAGTCTTCCCCTTTTAAATGGCAATGCCTCACTGTAAAGACAGCCTTCAAAAGGATGTATTCAAATACATGCAACATTTCTTTAACACATCAGTCATGAATGACATTGCTGATCATGTTGCATCCCACACATTGCTGATAAAACCTGTTTCAGATAGTCTGCCATATCTCGTGCTTCATTAACTGAAGCTGAAAACAAACTTCTAAAACAAAGGAGGGTTAAATTAACAACCACCGTGTCTTCCCTCTTTAATGCATCTCCTTCTCATTTTCCATACCAAGCAGCTGTCAGGTTTATACTGTAGAAGGATAAAACAAGCTTTGCAAAAACAATGTATTACTCCCTTTAATAACATGCTGAAGGGCATCTGGTCCCATTTGTTTCACTTTTTCCTGGTCTTCACAAAAACACCATTATTCAACCTGACTGCAAAAATTGAAAGAAAAAGCTGTAGATAGAAAACTGCTAAATTACTTAAAGCATAAAAAATGGTCTCCAAAAAGCCAAGCCATGTTGGAAAGATGTACTTTCAGTTGCCACAGGGTCTAATGATATTTTGACAAGACAGCAATTATGCTTCTGTTACAAGAACAGATCTTGTTCTCCACGTCTTGCCAGGATAATACTGCTTTTAATTAATGCTTTTGTTGTGAAGTGTACCCTCAGGCAGTAATAATTTTTATAATAATTTCAGTATGTAGCATGTATTTCCCCACACCATTTATTCAAAATTTCTCAGCATTCAGCCTCATAGATAGTGCCCAAGCCCTTACTTCCCAGAATTCTTCAAAACACGGATAAACACTGTTGGGCTGAGCAAGACACTGTTAAAACATGTCTTCGTATGATTGTCTTCCCCTGCTTCCCTCAAGAAGAATGGAACATTACATGCCTATCAGACTGGCACAACCACAAGAGAACCAAATTTCCTTTTAAACATCAGTCCCAGTTTCATTTTCAGGAATTGGCACACGTCTCTCTTCTTTTCAAATAGTTGGTAAATGCTTTTAGTGTATTATTTTTTAAATAGGGTTACAACCATTGCCAAAGTGTCATATGGTGCTGATCTTCAATTACATTTACTGATCATTAAACCTGCGTAAAAAAATACAAGTGCAGCTTTTATTCTTACAATCCACTGCATAACCCACCTCTCAAATTTGAAAAGTCGCACTAAAGGAAGTTACAAACCAGAGCTTCGGCAAACAAACAGGCAATTACGGAAGCCACAGAAATCTAGACGCGTATTTATCCAAAGCCTGAGACAAGTAAAGTACTGTGTGGGAAATGTTATGAAATCCCTGTCAAGAAAACTAGGCCTCAATTTAGTCCACTGCCTGCCTCTACCACAAACAGCTGTGAAGTAACTAACTCAATTTTGGTTTAAATGTTACTAATTAATAAAACATGGCTGTCTAATTAACTCCCCAAGAAGGTGGGAAGTTTCAAACCAATTCTTATATACCAATTAACATTGGCTTTACAATGTGTTTGGATAGATTGCATTGACTTTGAAGAGTAAAGTCGATATGCAAGCTACTGCCTTTACAGACTGCAGGGACCCATTTTTATCTGCCACATGTTCTCTGACTATATTCAAGAAAAGAAATCAAAATTTTAAATCTCACTTCCATTGGAGTATTCAAGCTTTTTTTTTTTAAAACTAAAGTGGTGTCTATATTTTAGTAGGCTCAGTTCTCCAAAGTGTTCGGGCACTAAAAGCAATACGAAGTTTATAACTTCAACAGAGAGGAGTTAAACATTATTCCCATTTACTTTCCATTACATTTTTATTTCTCTAATAAAACAAATGCAATATTCTGCCTGATCTCTCAAAAGAGAAATTAATTTCAGAATCCTATCCCCATTTCATGCAGAAACATTCTTCAGTTTTTCCTGCATGGTCTTTGCATGAGTTCACTGAAAGTAAACATTTTAACAGAACAGTATTTGGTAAGAATAAACGTACATATTGTCAACAGCAAAATAAATGGATTGCATTATCTGGCTTTTATCAAGGAGGTCAAAGTAGGTGACAGCCATCTCTACTGTTTGCAAAGTCTCTTGCCATTGCTGGAAGTTGCATCTGTCTAAAAGGGCACCACTTCAATTTTTTAGCCAGGTTGGACTAAAATCTGATGAACTAGTAAAAACAACAGCAGGTTGAACTCCAAGTTGTGTGATTTTGATTTGCAAAAGCAACCAGTAGAGGAGTTCTAAGGCTTACAACATCACAGAAAATGAAGTTATTTAGCATGAACTCTATTTAAACAGCTTAACAGACATAAGACCGCTCACACACAGACACAAACAATGGAACTGTGTATATGTAATTATTTTTAGAATCAAACCTACCACAACTTTGAGCTTTTGCAATCTTAACTGCCAGTTTCTTCTACGCCACTGACATATTTGCCCAGCAAATAACTACTGATGGACTTAATCAGAGAGGTCAAAGCCAAACCAAAAATAAAGATGTTAAGCACACAGACTTTCCTTATAAGAAGTGGTTGAATTGCCACAATCAATAGAAATCCACCGGTTGCCTCTGCACAGCATGCTGTAAGCATTGATTAAGGAAATTATCCTCTTGACCCTTCCCCTTTTCTTTAAGAGAAAGCCTTACTGCGTTACTCAGTTCCCAATATGTTTCTTGGAATGAAGCAAAACAACCTTGGAATGAAAATGGATTAATCAAACAGAAGCAGACTAATGAAGAATTAAAATACTAGACTTCTGGTAATCAATCCTAACACTATTAACACCAAATTATTCACTAAAGAAGGAAGTATTCAGTCTCTAAAAACACGTAAATCGGCTTCAATTAACTGTACAATCAAAAAGCTTGTATCTTGATAAGAGTGTGTTAAAAAAGGAAATTAGTCATTAATTTTTAATGTCTCTCTCCTGTTGTTACTGGAAGCCATCACCCCCAATGGCACATCTAATGCTACCAGAATGAAGTAATCGGTCACAACCAAGAGTATAAAAAAGGTGCGTAACTCACAACTGAGATTTATTCCCTCTCTTTATGATTGTTGTCACACTGGCTAAGCTGCATAAAGTTACTCTGTAAAGACTATTAAAAAATACATGAAATAATTTCAAATACAAAAGTTTCCAGGATCAGAACTACAATCTTTAGATATCAGGCACACCTGATAATTTCTACTTTGAAAAAACAGAAATTTCATGCTATATAAAATCCTTGACTAGTTTTACACAATATATCTTAGTCTAACACTGCTATACCTTTTCATTCCAAGGATGTGTCAATCTTTTAAATTCTGTATTGAACACTGAGAATTTTAATGGCATGTATTTCTTAAAACACGTCTGTGTGTTATAATTCTGACTTCTGATTGGAATAAAATCATATACCTTTTGATTTATATATCTGATTGCATACATACGGGTGAGTAAGAGGTTCACAGATTAGTTGAATACATCTTTCTGTAATGAACACATACACTGAAACTATTTGCTCTATCATCATATAGTAGGAAAGTTAATTAAAGCATTCAAAGTTTACTTTAGTTTTACAGAGCACAGCAGTTAAACCAAGCTGGTCAACTGGAAGAACAAGTCATAAATCAAAAAGGAGCTGTGTGTAGCAAGGAACAACTTCATTTTTTATTCTGGTGTTTGAGATGAACCATAACTGCAGTAACTATTAACATAAGGGAGAAGAAGATATTTTTAAAAAGCACTGATCTTTAGGAAGTTTATAAAATAGTTCATTCGCACTTCTAAGTGTCTAGTAAAATATCTGAAGACAGACAATGGTACAGGCTTGAATTCTTTGTTAGTATCAGTTCCTCCAAGAATAAACCATGACAAATTCCTTTACTTGCAGACCTGCACCTACACGTTTCTTGTTTTCTTGTTTCCCCACATCAACTCCCGTTGGTCAGACACTCAGTATTCTTCATTATCCTGCTTTGCCTATGGCAAGCAAAAGAGCCACCTGTATTTCCTGAGCAAAAAAACATAGCACAAAACAAGCCTGTCCTTCCTCTTAGGCTTCTATATCAAGCCTAACTTGACTACAGGAAATAAAGCAGTGGCATGCCAGTTTTGTCACTGAAAAGCATAATCCACCATATTGTATAGGCATGCAATTATAATTTCAAACTGTCATTACTACTTAAAGCTAAGCTAAGTCATTACCTATTTTATTGCTTTTGTGGAACAACTTTGCTTCAACACAAGGCAGAAATGAAGAAACGCTAATTCTGGATTATTTTTCAGTTCCTTTCTATTTCAGTCTCCCTATAAACTCTCTCTCACATCACCTGCTGTATGAATTTATACCTTGCTCTACACTTCCATTTTACTGGTAGATGTGCTTCAAGAACTTGCAAGCTGTTCAACAAAAGCTACAACAACAACAAAAACCCAAACAAAAATCCAAAACTATGGTGTGGATACAGTTATGAACAAAATTATGTGATTGCTCTTTTCTGAATAAAACTTGCACTTTTTATTATCTATTCTGCTGATGTAGATTATCAAAACATCTGAGATTTTTGCTTACACGGGTGTACTGACAAAGCTTTTGAGGACAGACAAGTACTTATTCTGATTTTACCTAGACCAGTAATGGTCAGAATCACAACAGCCCTACTACTTAAGAGCTGTGCTGCAGAAGTACACTAGTTTCAGCATTAAATATCCCACTTAAAAAGAGACAACTCAGACTGTTTATCAATACCCCATTTTTGATCTAAACCACTCTCCTTTTGTAAAAGCATTTTTTTTCCTCCATTTTATTTTTAGCGTGCTTTGATCAAATTTTTACTGAGAATGGTTTCGTGCCAACAAGGCAAATATCATGGTGGGAGTCTGTCACAGATCACACAACCAGGATGAAGAGGCAGATGAAATACTCTATAAGCAGCCTGGATAAGTCTCACAATCACTAGCCCGTGTTCTCATGGGGGACTTAACAAGTGTCTGCTGGAAATACAATACAGCAGAGAGGAAGCAGTCCAGCTTTTCTGAATAAAACTTGCACTTTTTATTATCTATTCTGCTGATGTAGATTATCAAAACATCTGAGATTTTTGCTTACACGGGTGTACTGACAAAGCTTTTGAGGACAGACAAGTACTTATTCTGATTTTACCTAGACCAGTAATGGTCAGAATCACAACAGCCCTACTACTTAAGAGCTGTGCTGCAGAAGTACACTAGTTTCAGCATTAAATATCCCACTTAAAAAGAGACAACTCAGACTGTTTATCAATACCCCATTTTTGATCTAAACCACTCTCCTTTTGTAAAAGCATTTTTTTTCCTCCATTTTATTTTTAGCGTGCTTTGATCAAATTTTTACTGAGAATGGTTTCGTGCCAACAAGGCAAATATCATGGTGGGAGTCTGTCACAGATCACACAACCAGGATGAAGAGGCAGATGAAATACTCTATAAGCAGCCTGGATAAGTCTCACAATCACTAGCCCGTGTTCTCATGGGGGACTTAACAAGTGTCTGCTGGAAATACAATACAGCAGAGAGGAAGCAGTCCAGGAGGTTCCTGGAGTCTGTGGAAGATAACTTCTGGACATAGATGGTGAGGAAACCAACTAGAGAAGACTCCCTGTTGGACCTGTGGTTTGTGAACAGAGAAGGACTTGTGGGTGATGTGATGGGTGGAGACCGTCTTGGGCAAAGCGATCACAAAATGATAGAGTTTTTGATTCTTGGAGAAGTAAAGGCGGAGGCGGGGATGGGGAGGGGCGGTCTGTGTGCTGTCAGCAGAACTGCTCCCCTGGACTTCCGGAGGGCAGAGTTTGGCCTGATTAGGAGCCTGGCTGACAGAGTCCCTTGGGAGGCAGTCCTGAAGGGCCAAGGAGTCAAGGAAGGCTAGACATTATTCAAGAAGAAAATCTTAAAGGCACTGAAGTAGGCCATCCTCACGTGCCAAAAGATGAGTCTGTGGGGAAGAACACTCACCTGGCTGAACACAGAGATTTGCCTGGAACTCAGGGAAAAAAGGAGAGTTTATGACATTTGAAGAAGGGACAAGCAACTCAGGAGGACTACAAGGATGTTGTGAGGTTATGCAGGGACAAAATTAGAAGGCCTAAAGCCCAGCTAAAACTTAATATGGTTATTGCCATAAAAGATAATTAAAAAATGTTTCTATAAATACATTAGCAACAAAAGGAGGGCTAAGGAGAACCACCATCCTTCACTGCATGCAGAGGGAAACATAGTGACAACGGATGAGGCAAAGGCTGCGGTACTCAATGCCTTCTTTGCCTCAGTCTTTAAGAGTAAGACCAGTTGTTCTCTGGGTACCCAGCCCCCTGAGCTGGAAGATGAGAATGGGGAGCAGAATGAAGCCCCCATAATCCAAGGGGAAATGGTTAGCGACCTGCTACATCACTTCGACACGCACAAGTCTATGGGGACGGATGGGATTCACCCAAGAGTACTGCAGGAACTCGTGGAAGTGCTCACCAAGACACTTTCCATCATTTTATCAGCAGTCCTGGCTAACTGGGAAAGTACCCACTGGCCGCAAGTTAGCAAACGTGATGCCCATCTACAAGAAGGAGGATCCAGGGAACTACAGGCCTGTCACTATGACCTCAGTGCCAGGGAAGGTTATGGAGCAGATTATCTTGAGTGTCATCATGCAGCATGTACCGGACAACCAGGTGATCAGGCCCAGTCAGCATGAGTTTATGAAAGGCAGGTCCTGCTTGATCAACCTGATCTATTTCCATGACAAGGTGACCCATCTAGTGGATGAGGGAAAGGCTGTGGACGTTGTTTACGTGGACTTTAGTAAAGCCTTTGACATAGCTACCAACAGCATCCTCCTGGAGAAACTGGCTGCACATGGCTTGGACAGGTATACTCTTCACTGGATGTCCAGGCAGCCAGTCACAAGTGGTCTTCCCCAGGGCTCAGTACTGGGTCCGGTTCTGTTTCATACCTTTATCAATGATCTGGATGAGGGGATTGAATGCACCCTCAGTAAGAAGACACCAAGTTGGGCAGGAATATTGATCTGCTTTAGGGCAGGAAAGCTCTGCAGAGGGACCTGGACAGGCTGGATCAATGGGCCAAGGCGAACTGTATGAGGTGCAACAAGGCCAAGTACCAGGTCCTGCACTTGGGTCACAACAACCCCATGCAACACTACAGACTGGGGGAGTGGCTAGAAAGCTGCCCAGTAGAAAAGGACCTGGGGGTGTTGCTCGACAGCCAGCTGAACATGAGACAGCAGTGTGCCCAGGTGGCCAAGAAGGCCAACAGCGTCCTGGCCTGTATCAGAAATAGTGTGGCCAGCAGGAGTAGGGAGGTGATTGTGCTTGGCCCTGGTGAGGCCACACCTCAAATACTGTGTTCAGTTTTGGGCCTCTCACTACACAAAGGACACTGAGTTGCTAGAGCGCGTCCAGAGAAGGGCAATGAAGCTGGTTAAGGGTCTAGAGCACAAGTCTTGTGAGGAGTGGCTGAGGGAACTGTGGTTGTTTAGTCTGGAGGAGGCTGAGGGGAGACCTTCTCACTCTCTACGACTACCTGAAAGGGGGTAGTAGTGAGGTGGGTGTTGGTCTCTTCTCCCAAGTAACTAGCAATAGAATGAGAAGAAATGGCCTCAAGTTGTGCCAGGGGAGGTTTAGACTAGATATTAGGAAAAATTTTTTCATCAAAAGCATTGTAAAGCATTGGAACAGGCTACCCAGGGAAGTGGTGGAGTCACCATCTCTGGAGGTATTTCAAAAACATGTAGATGTGCCACTTAGAGACATGGTTTAGTGAGGGACTTGGCAATGCTAGGTTAACGGTTGCACTTGATTATAAAGGTCTTTTCCAACCTAAATGAGTCTATAATTCTATGATTAAAAGTCACTTGTAGGTCAGTCATTAGTTAAGCTCAATACGTTGTTCTTGTAGCAACTTTTGAATACCGTGTATAAAAAAATTTACACTTGTAATAACTTTTAATTTTAGTTTATCTACACTAAGATATTGACGTTGTGCAGATTTTAAACTGTTAAAGGCTTGAAGAGGCTGAAACAGCTGAGCACTTGTAGGCTTAAAAATTAAACACTTATATGCAGTGACAAAAATCCAAGCTGTCTTCCTCCCAAAACTCTTCCCAAAACCCACAGGATTTCAGATCTGCCAGTTTAGCTACATGGTGATATACTACAAGGAAAAAATTATTCTGTACAACATTTGGTTTCAAAACAGCTTTATTAGCATATTATCCACAATAGCGTAACAAATCATACTGGCTAACAGCTCCATTCAATGCCCAAGATAGTTTTTTTTAACTATATAAAAACGAAACAAAAAACCAAAATCCCAAACAACAAAAAAAAATCCAACCACAAAACCACCACACACACACCTTGCTGACTTCAGCTAAATTTAGTTCACACATTGAATATGTAACTGCAGCAAAGCCAAGTTTACACATTTTGTTAGAATAAAACCAAGGTCAGACCTCTTAAGTATCAGCTACAGAATGCATATCAGACCGCAGTCAAGTATTATACTTATCCAGCATTAAAGTATGCCTTTTTCCTGTGGTTTTTTTTTTTTTAGTTGCCAGTCCTAAGTAACGAAGATGTGTATTGGTGGGATTGGAAGAGGCATTGTGTCACCCTAGTTCAGTTTCTGTGCAACAAGAAGGTGGTAACTCTACACAGATGTCTGCAATAAAACTTCTTCAATTTCAGCTTACAAGCCAGGCAATTTTTTTTCTCCATATGGGTCATTAAGAACTGCTTTTCCCCATTATTTTATTTGCTGTTTTTGAAGTTCATATTAAGCTACATATTAATGCACGGTTCTATTTACTAAAACCCAAACAAAACCCAACAACCATCACCTTCCCAAAAAGCCATCCAAACCAATGATTTGTTACACCAACTTATCTGTACTATTTCCACTGTCCCACATTGATGTACAATATATTCATAACAGAAGACTGACATTTTCTGATAAAGACACTGAAACAGACCATCTTAAACCATGTTTCAGATTACCCATTCAATGAAATGTGTGCTTCTATAAACAGCATGGGAACACAAATTACACAGCAGCAGATGCTGATAACACATCGACAGGAGCTCAAACACAGATTTTTGTTGTTTGGGTTTTTTCCCCAAATATCTCAAAATACAATTTTAAGAGTGAAATTTTGTAATTTTTTTTAAGCAAATTTTGTTGAGAATTGCAGTCAGTCAGCGCTCTGAATTTTAGATTAAGAATAGCTAGTTTTATTTAGCATCACCATAGCTGCTAGGATGTGGGTAGAGACTAAGTGAAAAACCAAAAGGACCTCTTTTCTGGAGGTTCATAATAGAATATGGATTCAAGGAAGACAAGAATAAATGTTATGCCTTACTACTGGCTTACTCTTGGAATGTCTGCGTTTAATATTCACAATGAATTTGTTTACAACCTAGCAACAGAAGAATACTGCTTAGAAACTTGAGTCAAGAATTAAAAAGTAACATTTCAATAAAACTTTTTAAAGATATTTACATTCTATCCTGTAAATTTAGCTTCATCATTCAACTCAGACATTACAAGGTTGATCAAAATATTATTTGATTAAGTCACAGGGAAAAGAGAGTAAAAACAGGCTTCAGTTAAATCTAAAATATATTTATTGCAGACAATATGAATGGATCAAATCCTGTCTGACACTGCCCAGGGTAGAGCAACGTAGAATCCACCTATTTGTCCATAGGAAATGATAAAATATGATTTTGCATTGCAGGGAATAGTATTGACAGTAATTCTTTAAAAAAAACACAAAACCAAAAAACAAACAAACCAACCAACCACACAACAAGCCCTAGAACAAAACAAAACAAAAAAAAACAAATCCCACAACCAGAAAGTCCCTCCTCTAAACCCCTAGACCCATTCAGGACATACCAAAGAGTAAAGCAAAACTATTCTACTGGCTCTAAGACAGCATTTGGTCTTCTAGGAAAATATTACTATTAAATGTGGAGGGATAAAATAAATAATCTTTTTTTAATTGATTGCACTATTTACTACAGTTCTGACAAAAGTCACTGACACTATACAAACTATGTTAAAAGCTCTAAGAACATAAAATATTTGGTTTATGATTCTATTGAATTTTAGATTAAGAATACTAAAATCCACCAGCAATACATTAGGGAATAGTGGCTTGTTTTGACTAAAAGTTAAAACTAGATTCGTGTCAGACGAAATGACTCTACGTGCATCTCTCTGTAGTGGCATCACTGATTTAAGGCTTAATTTACTCTCATGCAGCATCTCTCTCTACTTCCTCCTCTAAGCAGTCACACCATGAACTGGATCAGGGAATGGACCCAGCTGAAAAAAAACCCACAGAAAAAAAATTGCTATTAGAAGTAAGACACATTTTTCCCAATGGAAATATGTTTTTCTCTGTTCTATCTTGTTCATAAACCTGTAATTACAGAGCACAAAGATTACAAAAATGGAGGATGACTTCATATACAAGCAGCAATTTCTTCTATTTTGAATAGGATTCCCTGCTATTATGACTTAACACACAGCATATAGATCATTTAAGAATCCACGTCATGTGCTACCTGAAATGCGACTACTGTATTACACATCCATAGCCTGCCAGAGCTTCCAGCAAGTTAAAAGGAATTGCATAAATACGATCACAACAGTAAGCAGTAACCTAGAAAACTGATATACGTCACCTAGGCACTCCAGGAAGGCAAGTCCCCTGTATGAATTACTGAACTCACACAAGACTGTAGAGTACAGCACAGTCATTTAGACAACTTAATGTAAGATGAGGCGTGGGACGTCACCACACATGACTATCCTATGTATATGAAACAGACCAAGCAAGTTGCTTAATTGCTCTTTTTTTTTTAATCCTAAGAAAATCCTACCTAAAGCATGCCATTTCTTCTTTCTTTTTTTTTTGCTAGTAGAGAAACTACAGCCCATCTAAAAAGTCATTAGGTGTGAGCTGTCCATCAGGAGCTACACTAGATGTTTTCTCTGCTGCAGAGAACCATTTTCTGAAGGAGCATATTAACAGGAAGAAGGGAGACTGTGGGATTTCCATCCTTGGAGGTTTTCCAGTCTTGGTTAAACAGTCACTTCTAACCTGATTTAGCTTTAGCTACACTGGTGCTTTCAGAAGAAGGTTGGATGAATGACCAACCTTCACTAAATACTCGCTTGGCTAGGTAATATTGCAGACACTAACAGTTGTGTTCGTGAATTTTGGAAAAAAAAAAAAAGGAAAAAAAACCCCAACCACCAACCATGTCTAGATCACCTGGTAAATTCAGGACTCTTCGAATCTTCCCGTCAACTTAAGGTCCTAACAATCCTGAAGCTCCTATGCAGAATTAATTAACCTTCACTGCTGGGAGGAGAAAGCTTCCATCTGAACCAGTCAAGCTTTTTTATGCTCAAGAAAATTGTCCCTTATTATCCAATTATTTACTGATTGGCACATTTGAAACAACATATTCAATATTACAAAATCAGTTTACAGCTGGTTGACAATCTTAAAAAGTTGAAAGATACTAGGAAGTAAGGCATGATATTGACAGAAGCTATTTAGTAACTAAACTTAAAATTAGAATATGAAATGCCAGTTCCAAAACAAGGTTGAGATCGACACTATCAGCATTGCTGGAACCAAGTATATGAAAATACATAACCTGTTTTCCAAATACCCTGGCACTGCTTACTTCTCTAATGACATAAGCATTCAATTAAAAACCTACATACATGTGTAGTATCAGCCACAAGATACTTTATTCTAGAAGTGAATCTCACTTGGATATTTTTTTTAAATGACATACACAACATCATTTCATCACACCAGCATACTTCCATTTTGTTGCAGCAGCTCCCAGCCATAAGCTGGAAGCAAGTGCAGACCACCTTTCCCTTTCACAGTGAATGCACCAACAGGAGTTTCTGTATCCCAAATTTCACATGGAAGACTCAACTTCTGGAGACACAGCAATCATAGCAGACATTAAGTTCCAGAAACAGATGACTAGAAGATCTGATTTGGAACAGCAAGTGTTTTTTTTAAAAAACAAACAAACAAAACCAAAGAACACCACCAAAAAGCAGCTACAGGATACAGATAGGTTCTGATACAACACGAACGAACCAGTAAGAAATAAAAATATTAAGATAATTAAAAACAAACAAACAAACAAAAAAAAACAAACAGGAGGGAGGAATCAGCAGCTTTTCCACAAAAGGTAGGCCTCTGGTCAACTTCTACAGATACACTAGGATCTATGGAAGAAAAAGAACAACAGCATCACAGGGTTTCCCAATGACACAAATTTACTCTTGGTCACCTGCTAACTGCAAAGAACCAGGGGGGAAAAAAAAAGTATATAGAGTGAAAGGACAAGTAGCAGAATGAGTAAATTTTTTTTTGTTTGTTTCTTTCTTTAGATGAAAGGTTCAGAATGGTGGAAGTTGCAAAACGTTCTTACCCTTTCACTTGAAAAATAACAAAAATTGGAAAAGGCTTACAGAAGAGCTGCAGTGATTATTGAAAAAAAACTTCTACCCCAGGAAGACCCATCAGGTTAGGACTCTTCCAAGATTCAAAAGAGATAATTTCCAGATGAAAAGATACCAATCTTGAGCAGAACAAATACGCTGACAAATACAACTGTTCATTGTCAGTTCCAAAATAAGAACTGGGCACCACTCAGTACGGCTGATGGGAGCCAAACTTAAAACAGAATGAAGACGTTTATTCATGAAGAGGATAGACAATCAGTGAGACTCCTTGACAAAGCATGCAGCAGATGCTAAAAGTTTCTATGGCCTCAAGGGGAGACAGCACAAGTCTTGGAGGACAGTTGGAAGCTGCGAGGGTTCTCAGAGAGAGTATCACATATGCTTGCCCTGTTCTTAGTCTTTCCAAGAAATGTGCTCATGACCACTACCGGCAACAAGATACTGATCTGGACAGGCACTTGGTTTGAATCAATATGGACAGTTTAAAGAGATGTTGCTAACAAGCTCTCTTACAAGAGCAAAGCTGGCATGGCCCAGCAGTTGCTAGGTTTTAAACTTGAACATAGTATGAAGAACAGCAGATGAAGACTTTGGGAAAACAGTACAGGTACTTCTACTGCCTCTCTACTGCCAGTATTCCTATTTTTTATCTCCACTTCAACCACACATCACCTTCTGAATTTTTTCCTTCACCTCATTATTGTAAGTATACCTTAGATGTATTACACAAAAAGATACCTATATGAAACAACACAACATTATCGACTGATTCTGCAATTCAGCCTTGCTATGCCCGCCAAAAGCCAAATATTGGCTCAGTAGGATCCTCTAGAGGGGTAACAGCTAGGAAGTTCTCAGCTGATCGAAAACACTGGGCAGCAGCATGAGCTACACAGCTTAACAGCTTTGACAAATAAATGTTTTTTCTTTAGCTGAAATACTGCCTTGACCAGTATGCAAGTGACATACTAACCTAGATTAAAAGCTTCTAGTTCTAATGAAGTGCAAATGAAAAGATAGTTTTATTAAGCACAAAGTGACAGCACCAGTTGCTACTGCACTGCACTCTGTGTATCTTCGTTTAATTAAACTAACTTTCTGGACTCATCAGTTTGATAAAGTAATTGGTTACAAGAATTTGCATCTTATTTATTATTCTGCCACCTGCAAAACAGACTTCAGTTGGAAGTCAAGAACTGAAAAGCTTCCTATACAATAAAAGAACATCTGCATCTGCTCCTTTTACAGAAGGTCTATCTTGCAGTTTGACTAAATGAAGAGAGGCAAAGTATATGCAGATCTACCTGCATATGGTAGGTGGGGTTGGAATATTTTAATCAACAGTGGGTATGTGACTGAATGGTTAGTATTCTAAGCTCTCATAACTTCATATCACAATTGCAGGCAAAGGCAACAACAATAAAATATATTTATCTGTAGAAATTGAATAGAAACTAGTTATTTCAGCTAGTTATGAAGTAAAAGCATCACGTATTAGCAAAATTGTAAGTTTGCTTGTATCTTTCATATAAAGAATTTTACAAAGTTATAGGCAAATTATGTGCAGATCCTAGCAAAGCAAGCAGCATCAGCACCAGGATCTCCTGTATTTCAAATAAATTCTATACAAACAAACTTGTTCTGCATGCACAAAACAACAGCATAATGGCTTCTTGTGAGGATAAGAAACTTCCTCCCATAAATTTATTCACATAGATTTTATCCATTACAAAAGCTAGCAATTTTCATGTTATTGCAACTCCCTCAACTATTTGGTAAGTTAGTTGTTACCTTGGCTTTAGAAAGCACTTCAAATCATCCTCCTTCGGTTTCACAGAGCAAGCATTTGACGTCACTTTAAAAGGGCAAAATTTGGCACAGACCAGGGTCTACACTCCTACTCCAACAGGACTGCAGAGTGGAGGGATCAATTAAAGTTCACACGCAATCTCAAGAGTTGCTCACAATCACCGTATAAACAGGATTCAAATTGTAGCCCTGAGCAAAAGCCACACTAATAGTTGCACCAGAACAAAAAAGTCCCTCTTCTGCTTTCCCCTTCCCTCCTCTGCTTTTCCCCATGGAAAATGGGTATGAACTACAACTATGAAACTGAATTAAGATTCATTTTTCCTGGAGACGTTACCATGTACAACTGACATTTAATTCAAAACAATGAACTGTCCAAGTTCCTCAACAAATCTCTGTAATACAAAGCTGACCATATCTAAAAGCATAATAAAAAATGGGCACCAATTTGAATTGCAAACTACTTTTTAAGAGAATGTAATTAAGACTTCCTTTGACCTTGTTAATAGTGATGCTAAAATGTTAATCCTTAACTAACTGTTTATGCTAAGGACTGTTTCATATTTTCTCTTCCTTATGCCTAGCCAGTGACTAAATTATCAGGATATTATGAAATATCCAATATAATCTTTTTCCAGTTATTAGTCATTATGGTTAAGAAAAAAAAAGACAAAACCAAAAAACCACAAGCATACAGATTGTAACAGTTCTCTTAGTACCACAAATCTGAAAGTTGCTGTCCTCTGTTACCTAGTAGTTATTTGGTCCCAATATCTTAGGTCTGCTTTATAACAGTTTCAGAATAAGATTTCCATAAAAAGTGAAAACCTGAAAGACCCATTACAAAAGGAAACACTTACTTCAGTCCAAATGTTAAACTCACTGGCCAGAAGAATTTAAGTGACACAGATGGAAATTAAGTGTGCATGTGCTTAGGGACAGTAGGTAGGAAAATGAAACATGGCTCTACACTGATGATAATATACATACAATCATGTCAACAGCAACGTAAAAAAAAGCTCTCAAAAATCGATCCATACACGAACTAGAACACAGGCAGTTTTAGCTTAGTCAGGCTCATGAGTACAAAGCCCTGTAACCATGGAATGTGCTATTAACTGTTTTCACTGAAGATTGGAAGTATTTAAAACTTTTTTTGTTAAATAAGTGTAATAAGACCAGCCACAGAAGTCAATGGACATCTGAACTCCAATTAAAGCACAGTATTACTTTTTTTCTACAAACATGTATCCCATATATACACACACACAAATGGCCTCTAAAGTTGGGCACAGAAGATCCTTCCAAGTGCTTTCACATTTTCTTTCTAATAGCCTTTTATACATCACATTACATCTTTTTAAATATATCTCATTTCCTATCCTTAAGTCATGCAAAGCTGGTTACTCTGACAACGACAAAGGTTTTATAAATAAATTTGAAAAAATCACCACTGAATTATGTGTGCATACTTAAGTCTAACTATACCATCAGCATAGTTCGTAAACATGGAAAGAAATTTCTTTTTTACTGTATTTCTCACTATTCTAAAGAGACTATAAATGTTGGAATGACAGTAATTGCAGAGGACTCGCCAACCAAGTTTGTCAAATAGGAACAACAAATCTAAAAAAAAAAAAAAAAAAAAAATTGAAAAGTAAGATCCTATGACAAAATATACCTGCAAGTTGCCTTTCTTTCCTTTACCCAAAGAATTCCATTTTGCCTATATGAACTATGCTTGTTTGCTTTCAGGTACTGTTTTATTACATCATAAATGTCTAGTTTTACAACATACATGGAAAAGGCAAAAAGTTTACTTAACATTTCAGTTACAACAGGTAATCAGAAAGGGAAAGGCATCCTTAAAGCAGTAACACTATTTAAACAAACCTGTGTAGTGCAGACAGACTTCCAAAGCTCTCCATAAATCAGAACTCATTGGAGATAAACTAGCAATAGTAAATGACCTTTACTTGACTTTCCTATAAAACAGTTCAGCAGAAAGAAACTGGCTTCACAACCTCGATGTAATAATCAATAACTAAACGTAATCACTAACACTGATCTAAGGTACCAAACAGCATGTCAGAGACTCAGCAAAAGGGATTGGCTCTTTCACTATGACACAGCAAAGTCTCATTAGTGAAATTAAAGCAAAGTCCAAGACTGTTTGCAAGACAGCTTTGTTCCCTTAGCAACTGGCATGACTGACAGGCAGTATACTGGTAGAAGTCTTACTTTACAAGGCAGCTTTATATTATTAGTTTAACTTAACCAGCAATTTAGAAAACTTAGCTATATTTGCCTGAAGTAACTTAGTTGAAAGCCAAATAAAACACCAGCAAAGAGAATCCCAGAAAACAGACTCTAAGAAGCCCTTCAGGAGGCCATGAAACTAAGCAACACAGCTTAGTCACGCCTTTCAAAAACGCCTGTTCTCCAAATAAAACTCATCGTATCATTATAAATAGATATTCGGTACCATTTTCATAATGAAGAAAAATTTCCCCCGTTGTCTAGATTCCTGTTTAAATGCTTAAAAAAATACAGTTTATCTGGTAAATTTCCCAATATAGCTTTACATCAAAAAGAGGTTTAATAAGCTGTTTGTGAGTATGTCCTGCCATTACATGGCATCTATCTGTTAACATTCCACTACACAGCCTCCTCCCAAGAATTTTGTTTCACATTATGCTAACCCCCAGGCTGTCAAATATCCCCTACGGACAATTCTGCCTTTCTGCTGGGTCAACTACATGGTATCCTGACCATGTCCTAGGGGCACCTGCCAGAGGACTGCTACTCAGAGAAATCCCCTGCAAATTTCCTCCATTCAGCCAAGTGAAATTCTCCTTAGAATTTACAAGAGAAACTGAGTCATTTAAATATGAGGGTTTACATAATCATGTGCGGCTTTTGGGGGCGGAAGGGAAAAAAAAAAAGGAAAAGGGAAAAAATCCCACACCTTGAAAGAGGTAACAATGTTTACACAAATAGTAAAAGACAGTTAATTCCACCACCAATGAGTTTTATTGCATATGTATGTTTGGATGGTACAAACAATACATGCAAATATGTTGGAATTTATAAAAGTACAAGGACACAAAATGAATAGAACTGAGTAGCTATCAGTTTCAAAAGGTTAAACTAAATCTAATTACATCATCTGAATTTGTTCCCAGCTATGAAGATAAACACATGCAGTGGTCTGGCCACATATAAAAAGGAAGAGAAACATCTCTAGTTTTGGCTGACGGCTCTCTAGAGCTGTTTACCTCATTTTTGTTTTTTCTTTGGTTGGCTGTGGGGGGAGATATCTAGTCTTAACCAAGAGCCTGTAGTTAATATCAGACTAGTTTTAACAGTTAATCCTGTGTATCAACCCCGAGTAACACATCTTGCTCTCCTGGGCATCATCCAGTAACTGCTCCTGTCCGATACGTGAAAATGTTTTTTTGGGGACAAACTAGGAACTCTGCTTTAATTTCACATGTGACCCAATTTAGGTCCTGCAGCATTCCCGATGCTAATAAGTTACTTTCTCTGAAAGTAAAAATGGATAAACTGAGTGAAAAATCCACTTTGCCTGCTGTGTGTCAGCTTCTAAAAATTTGTAACTGTTGTGGCACAATCGCAGAGGGAAACTAAGCAAGCTATAAATGGAGGTTTTATATTTGCAATTTTAAAGCTACTGATTTTTTTCATTTCCAAAAGAGAAAAGATAAGAAAGTAAGAGATGAATACTGTAAAAGTAGGTATGATTTTACCCACATATGCCACTGAGCAGTTCAATTGCATTTACCCATTAGAATTATTTTTTGCAAAAACCGGTGAGGTAGTGCCTGTCTTACTTTCATGGGAACTTTCAAATTAACATCCTCTTATTATTTTACTGCTTTCTATAGAGTAGGAATTTCCATGATGTGACTGATAGGTTACAGATTACCCTATGCTACAAACCAGATGAATACTAAGAAAACCCACGCCTATAATTCTTTTCCATCTTCAACATACAGAAGAAGAAAGGCAAAAGGGTAAGAGTCCAGAAGACACTCATCTTGATTTGTATCAAATTCTTGTTTGTCTTTAGAAGAGGTCAAGACCTGAGAAAACAGAAGTGGTTCCATAGTGGTGTAATTGCTCCCACAGAGCTTGATGCTACTACTTTTAACCAAATATAGCCTGACAAAAATCTTTAATAAGCAGAATCATCTATTTTAAACATGAAATTCTGATGAAACCTGTATCAGAAGCCTCTTCTTATTACTGATCAGAGAGACTCTAAGATTTCTGATTATAAAAGACCAGTTAATAAAGATCTCAGTTATAGCTTTCAACATAATACAGTTTTCAGACCACAGGAAGATAAAACTGATCTCAAATGTCATTCAGAAGATAGAAAAGCATTGCTATAAAACAGTATTAGGCATTTAAAGCATATAAACCAGAACTGTTCTCAACAGCTAAACCAGAAGCAATTTTGACCAATTCCACAAGGGAAGTTGAAAGGCTTAGTCTGCTACTTGAAACAACCTTATTTCTCCACCTTAATGATCACTGTGATAATACAACCTTATTTTTCCGAGTATGCCATTGCTTTCTCTCTCCACTGCATGCACATTCAGATCCTCTTTAGATTTGTAAGAATTATATTTGCATGCTATTTTCTACAGCTGGTGCACACTCCCCTACAGTATCAGAAGCTCTCAATAGAGGTTTAATACAGCGCTTTTAAGAGTTCATGGAAATATTTCAATAGGCACCAAATCAGACACTATAAAGCACAAAGATTATTTTTATAAGATATATTGAAAGGCAAAACCTGTGGGAGGAAGAAAGGTACATATCAACAGCTGATTTAAAAGAAGAAATCCTCAGAGATAATTTAATCGTTAAATGATTAAACTGCCACAGACCCTGTACTTTTCCTCAGTTCTATTTTCTTCTGAAGGTAGTGCCAATATGATTATAAATAAAAGGAAAATACATTAGTGAAAACCACAAGGTATGATTTTGTGTTTACCTGAAATCACATCTATTAAACTGTTTTTGGAATAGTCTTATAAAATCACCTTGTATGGCAGAGTATTGAATGCATGGATATCATCGTTGGCAATTTTTCGTAAGCAAAACAAAACGAAACACAAGAAAAGCACTGTGTGCCATGGCTTTCACCGATGCCCACCCACTAAGCTGGCTGCAAGTTCTCTGAATTCAGAGGGCTGAAGAGGTGCTTTCATCCTCCTCCCAGCTCAGTCTCAGTGCTAACACAAATAAGGCAGGTTTGCCCTTATTCCTCCTCCGCTCTTTTAAAGATATAGAAATCTTTAGTAGAACTGCAAATTCAAAATAGTTTGTATCACCGTTCTTCCTCAGGACTCTTCAAGTAAGATGTAGAAGGAAAGATATACACTTAGCAGTACTATGACTGTTTTCCAAGACAAAAAAAAAACCTTAAGCTGACAAAAACATAACACAGCATGTTTTTACTTTACAAGTGTTTTAACTAATATTTCTTTCCTCCTGCTATTGTCTGAAAATGACAGTGCCCATTTTCCCCTGCACAAACTTCATGGCTTGTTTCTTTTGTAGTTCACTCATCTCATGAATATTTTCATAAACACTCCAAAATCATCAATATAAAAATGAAATTAATTTGACATATTACACATAAAATTTAGCAAACAGAAAAATCTTAAACTGCTTTTTAGTATAAAAAGCATGAACAAGTGGACAAATCCATGAAAAGCAGTGGTTGCAGTTTTGGTTTCCGACAATACAGCTCTTTTAATGACAAACTATAGAACCACAGACACAAGAACTCACATTAACTGATGATTCTGAATATGCATTTCCCCAGTAAATTAAGGTATTCAATAAAATATGCAACTGTGGCAGCAGTTTTTCCAAAAAACATCTTCTGCCCTGGAAGACCATGATTACCCTGGTGAGGTGGAGAGGAGAAGGGGAGTAGATAATATTGCTGTAGTGGGTGGTTCCAGCCAGAGGCAAAAACGGGACACAAAAGAAATTTAACAGAATTGCTGGATACTTTTCATGTGTGACATGAGGGGAAAAAAGAAAGCACAGCAACAAACTTCCCTGTTATCTTAAAACAATTTGGTTTCATAACATCCAAAGCCTGTACCTCTGTATAGAGCACGTAAGAAATGTGTAACAGCAATCTATTTTTAAGGTTTCTGCCAGATGGGTAAACACCTCAAACACACCCACAGATACTAATGAAAACCACCTTGGCCTCCTTCAGGAAGTCATTCAACACTTCACAGAAAAAAAATAGGAAGTTGTTGATAAACTGCTTGCAAGAACTACTTCCTGTAGGAAAAATAATTACAAGACTTGTTTGCTGGACAATCGGTTAACTTTTCCTCACACTACAAAATGAGACAAGGTATTACACAAGCTTTGTAAGAATTAAAGGTGTAACACTAAGTTAAAACGACACAAGAGTAATTCTAAAATTGAGCAAAACTTGTTTTTTCTTTCTGCAAGTTGTTGTCTGCTACCGCCACGGCACGTTATCTTTTGCCTAGAGAGCGATCCCCTATCTTTCTCCATAGTTCACCGAAATGTCAACCAGCAGCTGGCCAACAGGAAGTGGTTAAAAAGCAATGCAGTTGACATCGCCACACAAACCAAGCGAATCTTTTTTTTACGGCACGTTTAAGAATGGGCTAAAGCGTACCGCACAGCAACGCTGAGATGACTCAGACGTGACCACTTACTAACCAGGCAAGTCTTAACTCATGAGTTCTATTTAAGCAGCAGTTTGAGTGAAAAATAGTATTAGTTTTACCAGCTGTATAACAAGCGTGTCTTAACTCACTGGCCAAAATCATCTGCATTTTCACTAACGGAAAATTATACTCAGGAGTCCTACTCATAACAGTGAGATGAACACTAATGAGTGGAATTCTGGCAAATCATATATTGGGCATTCATACATAAAGGGGTCTATTTATCTAGATGACAGACCGATTTACAAGAGTAGTTCTGGTTCATACCCTACACTACCATTCTCACTCCATTTTACATGTGTGCTGTGTATATGAAATACCTGGCCAAATAACTCTGTTCATATACCTACATATACAGACAAGTATTTTCTCTCCCATATGCACTATTTTTACTTCTTTGTGCAAATTACTATGCTTGCAGTGCTTAACCCATTGATTAGTGGAAGTGACTATATTCCAGACTGTATTAAGTACGGTACTCAATTTTGTATTATTCTGTTTGCACTATAGTATACTGTGATAACTATAACCATAAGGCTTATTGACATGTGGAAAAAATCTAATACTGTTACCTATTCTGCAACAATCTTTCTAGAGCCAGATTAACAGACTGTTCATGGAGTGGCTACAGAACAGAGCAAATGGAAACAGAGCAATGCAGCCAATCCAACAAAAAAGCTCAATATTTGGGAGAGACACCAAAAATCTGCATATGGTAGAAGGAACCATGTTAAGTGTATTTAGCATCAGGAATCTTAGTACTCATGCTTCGAGCAAAGGTTTAAGGTTTTAACAGGCTTGTCGATATGAGACAGAGCTTACCACTCAACACTGAAAAAAGCTTCTGAAATACAAACTTGCTACTCAAAAATTCTTACATTTCTTTGGATTTCCTAAACATACCCATTCTGCTAGTACTTGAAATGTTTTTACAAATCTTTGTGAACGCCAATGAAGTTGGTGTATCTCACCCGTAGATGGTGTTAAACAACCTTTTAGGAACAACAAATGTTCTTCAAGTGTGAATAGAGCCTTCAGAACTGTCCTCATTAGACTCTCCCATACCACAGCATCACCCAAGGAAAGCCAAAAGAAAACAGCCCATTAAGCTGTTTAAAATCTCCCAAGGTCAGCATGTGACCCAGCAGGGAGAGGTTCAAAAAGTACAGCCTTTATTTTTCTTCTTAACAACCTGGTTTGTTTCCACTCCTTTCCCCTTCAAGACACATCCTTCACAGCTAGCAGCTCTTTCAATCATTTACTTTGGATGTCTGCTTGAGAACAAACGATCTTGCTCATGCAGATGAGTTTGCCAGACTTGTGTGTACTTTCCAGTCTCAAGCTCTTTATTGTTCTTGCTGAAACCTGACCCTTTGAAATGGATACCAGGACACCAAGAAAGGACAAAAAAAAAAACAAAACCACAACAACAAGAAAAAAAGCAACTTGCAGAAAAAAGGGAAAAGATTTTTTGTGGTAATAATGAAACTGCAGAAGAGCTTTCCGAGAATAAGTCTTTCACTCTGATTTCACCTGAATGAGCATGGTTTTTTAAAAAATCGATTATAAGATCATGAAGACATTTTGCATTTCTTAAACTGTTCTATTTTCTGTAAAACTGACAGTGCTATAAAAAAAAAGTGACAGTAAAACTTAAAACCCACGTATTTATTTTTCATGCTTCATAAGCTGCTCTTAAAGAGTTCTCACTAGCACAGTCAAAACAATGTTTGCTTTTAATTTCAAAACTCAGTCTGTGCTTTCCTCAAGGTCCAATAAACTACAGTTCTCAAATGGCATAAACTTACACAGTTCCAAAAAAATTCTGTTTGTGCCCGCTGAAGAGCTCACAGTCTAAGAATACACTGATTTGGTAAACTTCACCAAAGACAGTATCACATCTTCAAGATGCATAGCTAATGCTTATTTTCACATTCTTAATACAGAAGGACTGTTTTCAAAAAGTAACCTTCAGGCTCAAATAACATCAGACAACTGCTGTAACCTCTTCTCAGTTAAGAAAAGTGATGTTAATTTCTCTGTATGGAAACACCATAGCTATAGGAACAAGAAACAGTTTTAAGAAGTTCTGCAAGTTCCATTTTCATTGCAGACAATTTAAATTTGACTTTGAAGCTAGAAACCCAGCTACTTCAATTAAATGCACATATTAATTACAACGTTTTAGCAAGAAAGGTAGGGATAAAGATACTTTTCGCTGAAACAAGTTTTATACAAGTAACACGCTGTGGTGCCCCTCCTATCTACGGGCCCTGGAAATGACATATAATGGGTTATTTATAGACTTGCGGCTAAATAAAATGTTCAAAATATAGTCAAAATATTTGAGGGCCAATTACGTGTCTTGGTGGGCACACTTTCAGAAGTAAGGACAAGCTCCTGCTGTTTTAGAAAACTACGCAGCATAAAAGAAAATGCTCGCTGATGGATTAGGTGGCCAATGGTTGGCATGTGTAACCTCTCTTCAGTTAACAGAAAAGGTGATACTAATTTCACTGTGTGAAAAAGCTACAGCTGTAGGAATAAGAAACAATGTTGGAAGTCCTGCCATATCCCCTTCACTGCAGGGAACGCAGATGAGTTAAGAGTTACAGACTCAAATACCGCAGTCAAACATGTACTGTGATTTCCTCATGAGTAGAGAGTAGGCAAAAATGGTTTGACTGCACTCTTACAGCAATTGTCCTTATTCAAAACATAAGTCTTGATACATTCTCACTACAATGGTTTCTAAAGTTACTCTATATTTTTCCATCTGTATCATAAAAATGAGGTAAAATGTATTTTGACCTGCAGAAGAACTCTAGCAAGATTCATCAAAACCGAAAGTCACATCGTTTAAAAATCACTATGTGCATTTCACTGATTTTCAGTATACAATCTAATGGGTACCATTCTTCAGCTAAGATTAAGATAGCATAAATATTCGCAGAGTACTATACAGTTTTCAGAAACAGCAGAGAGTTGATATGCAAGCAATACTGAAGTGGTAGGTTCTCCTACTTAAGATCAGGATCACATTTTTAAAAAGATGTATTTTAAACACGGTGAAATTTACTAAAATTCAAAGACTGTAAAAAAAACCCACCAAAAAAATCCAACAAAAAACATCAGAGATAGAGCTAACTGAAAACAAGTTTCACTTACTTAAGAAAGTATCTCTGTCCAGATGGTGTCTTAGCCATCTCCCAACCTGGTGGCAAAGGTACATCATCAGGGATCTCAAATGAAGACTGGCGGAGGTGTTGCGAAGATGGAGCTCCAGGTCCAGTCACTACTCCAGAGGGTGTAAGCGTCCCTGGAGAAACAGCTCCCAGCTGCAGGGATGCTGGAGAGGAATGAGCTCGGACATGCTGAGGGGTCAGGGCTCCTGCTGTCCCTGCATCAGTGCTGGCCTGCCAGGAGTGAAATTATTCCCATTAAGATTCTTATATTTCAGCAGAAATGCAGCTGTCAGAAGACATTTCACTTTAAATTAATCTTTCGGAAGAAACTTGTAAGGTAGTCATTCTAAAGTTCATCTTATTTTCCAGTTATTATTGTTCAAGAGAACCTCCAAGAAGGCTGATTAACTAGCATCACAAAAGCCCCCACGTAAGTCAAGCAATATTAACTATAAGTTTGTGCTAAGTGCCTTTAGTTTTATTTTGAAAACTAAAGTTCTTACTCCTTGGGGTTAAGAAAAAAAAATATGCCCGTGGTCAGCAGACCTCATACAGCATATTGCATGGTTCATTACTGGACTGCACCCACCCATTACCATCACACCCATTTTCTGCTGGAGGAGTTAATTTCCCCCTCTCCTTTTAAAATGGGAGTGGAGGGGAGCAAGGACACCCACACATACACCCTCTGCAGAGGTTTAAACGATTACACAAGGAGAAGTGACAAAGAAATGCCAACTGAGAGCAATGAGTTCCAACGGAGGAAGACTCGTGAACTTAGCCATAAAAAAACCCCTTTACAACAAGACTTAAAACAAAGTTTCCAAACCCGCACTTTAAGGCTATTGGGAGCTTATAAAAAGCCTGCCCATGCCTTATACAAAGCAAAGCTTCAGCAAACTGTTGAACCAGTCAATCAGAAATGACTCACAAAACCATTCAGCAGAGTTACCAGTCATAAGTACACAGAACTTCTTTGCCAGTAGTAAATACGTGTCCACCGTGAAACAGAAAAAGCATGTCTGAAAACTGTATTAAAGTAATATTGATTTTTTTAATGTATTTACCAATTAATGGATTTTGTAGATACACCAGAACATGGACACCTGTAATGAGACGCGTGTATCAGCCCTCACCACACCCCTCTACGCAAGGTATTGCGCCATACATAAGGCCCCATGTATATAGTCTTGCGGAGACTGACAATTCTGCTTCACTACATCTGTACGCAAGCACATGCTAAGTTTCATATATTAAATTGGAAATGAATTAGCTTACTTTTAGACTTACACAAAATACGCCAGCTGCAAATCAACTAAATTTGAAGCATTTTAATTCTTGAGAAACGGGGAGAATTACAGAAACTTAAAGACCTTTTCTGTTAAACAGAATATTTGTGTGGCACAACTAAACAAAAAGGAAAATGAAGAAAGTCTTATTTTAAAAGACAGTCCACAGTGAAGCAAATGGTTCTCTGGCTTCAGCTGGATTTCAAGTTTATGTTTTAGGAACCACCAACTGGCACAAGGAACAGTGATCCAACTTAAGTATGCATTACAGATGAAGAGTAACATACACAAGCAAGATAAGGCTAAGCTTAAAAGTACAAGTTGTATGACCACCACACACGTTAAGCGCGCTTCAAACGCAACAAGCTATTTAACTGCAGTTACTGTATGTTAACAAGTACACAGCACCAAGTGTTAGCTGAACGTTCACATTTGTGCACAATGGAACTGCGATAAGATTTGCACAACTTAGAAAAAAACTATACATAATAACCTTATTCCTCACTGGATTTCAGTACGTTATTAAAGATCTGCAAGTCAGAAGCAAGCAAAACTACAGAAGCAACTCAGCCCCACCCCTTTCTATTTTCTTTTCAGCCTTGCAATATGAAGGCCAGACTGATTTTTCGAGTATTTGGAAAATGAATTAACTCCTAGGCTGAGAGAGTACGTGCCAAGGTTCAGCCTGGAGTGAACTTCTGAAGCCAAGTTATAAATCCTTCAAAACATAAGTTTAATAATGGAAATGTTGACAGACCCTTAACAACAAGAGTACCAGGCACCAGTACACAGAGCAAGTTTCACTCCTACTGGCTACACAGATAAAGCGACAATAGCCAATAATAAAACCTATTTTATAGCTCAGCAACAAAGTTCGTTACTTAATAAAGCACTCGAGCAGGCACAGCCTCCTTCCAAAAAGTTGGTAACAGCAGCCTAAACATTAACTTTCAGTCGTGTTTGCACCAACACTTCGGTCTTGGCACAAAAGTCACTCTCCTTAAAGACCAAGCGCTGGCGGAGGCCGAGGCCGGCACCGC
>NW_010525485.1:0-10479 GCF_000687285.1 Phaethon lepturus | reverse complement strand
GGAGGGAAGGAGGGAAGGAAGGAAGGCATCTTTCCTTCCTGTTAGTCATGTTACACATGTCCTCAGCTGGTGGAGTGCTCTCTGTGAGGGTGTGGAGGAAGGACATGTCAAGGAAACATGCCTGCCTGCTGGAGGAGGCCTTGCAGCCCCAGGGGCGGGTAGCAAGGACCAAGGGTGCAACACCTGGAGGCAGGTAAGCCAAGGAGTCTCTGATCACGGCCAGGTATCAAGGAGCATTGTTAATGGAAAAGATGTCACGCTCTGGTTACCAGAGAAGGATCTCAAGCGCCTTTTCCAAGCTGCTCCATGCATCTCAGGTGCTTGCAGCAATACAATGTGATGGCCACTGTGCTGTTGTTCAGCAGAGGGGCAGAGCCTGCCCTTGTGTGGTGTATTTACTGGTGGTGAAAGTATATAACTGGTAAACCACAGATGAGGGAAGTTTAATTAATCAGCTGTTGTTGCTCAGCAGCCTTGCCACAGTTCCCAGGAGAAAAGTCAAAGCCTGAACACCGCATGGCTTTTCTGCTGGGAAACTCCATCACTGTCAAACCCCTCTGTAACTTACGTAAAAAGAAAACAAAACTAATGGAGTTTCTCATAATTAGATATATCATTCCTCTTAAATCATACCAGGATCTGTTGCCCAGTGTTGCTTTTGCAATCACCGGTTGTGAGTGGAATAAAAATTACACCGCGCAGCAGAAAAAATATGTTTGAAGCTGGTGATAGTAACATCTCAACCAGCGCCTGCCTGATTGCTTAGGTTTCCACCTCCTTGTCTGCTGTGGAACCGCAAACAGTGCAGTGGAACATCTAGGTCACTTGAAAAATAGTGCAATTTTCATCCGTCTTGCCCAATAAAAACAGTTAACACTTAAATTGTGTTTGAAGGAGAAAATTGACATATACGATGTCTCAGATTCATGCGGGTTTTGTTACCTTTTTCCAGAATAGTTATAATGATGTCTATAGTCATTCAGCTGGTTTCAAAAGTCATGCCAGCAGTGTCTTTAAATTTGTCTAACATGTCTCCAATACCTTTTTTTTCCCCTCATGCTAATAATTTGTATAAAAGAACCCAACCAATGCTAGGCCTATTTTTTACTTTTTTAGAGTTGACAGTTGTACTTTGGTTATTTCTTTATTAATATAGTCTGGGCAGATCCAAAAAGATATTTAGATCCTTAAACTGATTTATTCACCTAAACTCCCAAATTGTCTTAAACACAACCTCAGCTTGAGATGAGTCACCCGGTGAAACTATCTGCTTCTTTCCATTGAGAATGACTCCGCATGACTAGTTTAGGCTTAAATAACTAGTTTTTAGCCTGTAAGTTAAGGTAAGTGAATCCTACTCAGGGAACTCAAATAATCATTCAGCTGTTCTGGAACTATCTTTTCAAACCGGGACCTTTGTCTCAGGTCCAGCACGTCAGCAAAGACATGGGGTTGAGCACAGCCTGTGGAGTGTGATTACGTCCTCAAAGAACTCGAGTCGTTTGTTCTTTGCACACTTTGAATGGAAAAAAAAACCATTCAGATGGAACATGTAGCACAAGGAGCTAAGTCTGTTAGGAACAGAAGCTCTGCTGAGTTTCTGTAGTGGACGTATTCCTGATTTAGGATTTATCTTTTATTTTACCCTCTTCAAAATTTAGGAGGTAACAGAAGAAAGAAAATATGGGTTTTTTAGCATTTAATATCAGTTGGAACATTTGAAGATGCTCATACAACAATAAAAATACCTTCATCCTTTGTCTCAAAGCTATGGAGAAAGTCTGCCATAAACAGGGCTGCTGTTCAATTTTATTTTACGTTCATTTGTACTGGTATTGAAAATGAGCAACAAGGGAGACCACAGGTGCTAAAGCACTAAAGAACTGGAAAACAAATGCAATGCTTCATTTTCAGCCAGAGGCAGGTTACAGTGTTTCCTGGGAAAAGACTTTTAATAGAAGGAAATTTTACAGTAAACTGATGGTGACATTAAGCAGAATTGACTATAATTGATTAATGTAATCTGCATATTTTGTGATTATCTGAGATATGTAATGAAAATTTTGCAACACTCAAAGCCTGTGCACAAGGTTATGTCTTCTCACATAAATCTGAGAGCATAAAGGGGGTTGGAGGAGTGCTTTAAATTGCCAAGGATGATCAGGATGATAAAACTTAAGTGCAAAATGAATATTAATTTTTAGTGCAGTAAAATTAGCTGACTCCGAAGATTGCTGGTACTTAACCTTTTCTGGAGTACAGTGATCTGTTTTGAACTGAATTTTTTAATTATTTTGCTCTTGCAACTTTATGTTTGTTTGGTGTGTTTGTGATAGTCTGTTCTGGTTTGGATGCCGTAAGAATGCTCCTGGGAGATGGGAAGTTCTGGGGAGGGGAGCAGGAGCAGCATCCTGTGAGCTTTTAGAGGAAAAGCCCTTTCTGCACTTAGTCACTGAGATCTTGGCCAGGCCAGTTTAGTACCAGTGACCCCTTCAGCCAGGGGTAAGCTCCTCTGAGGTGAATGCATAGCTGATGTTTCCTTTGGGGAAGCACAAAGAACAACATGAAATTCTGAACGTTGGACTTCCCAGAGGAAAGCCCGTGCCATGCTCCAGGCTACTTTCTCTGTGATACTAGGATTTTTGTGTACCTTGATAAAGGAATCGGTCTGCCTTCCAGTGAGGATACATCTTTGTTCTTCTTAGGTAAATAATGTATTCTCAAAATTTGCAGTGAGCAACACTGGAGTTCCTGTTGGAGTCACAGACTAAACTACTCCAACTTAAAAGCTACCATCATCCTGCCCCAGCCAAGTTATAAACAACCTTGTCAGAACTCATTTTGACTTCCTTTACTTTTCCTTTACGAGTGGTAGGTTTGTAAGTCACTCTCTCATGGTTCAGAGTTCAGGTCAGGTCTAGACTGCACAGCCGAGGAGATGGATGTTACCTGAATTGTCCATGGTCCGAGTACTCTGCACATTTCATGAAAATGAGCCTTCTAGTAAATTGCTGTTAGAAGTGCTACAATCACTACTCATTAAAAAATTCAGGGTTTTTGTCAGACTCATTTACAGCTTATATTGGACTAATATCCTTACAGTTTTCCATTATGAGGAGATTAGAAAATGTGTTCTTCCGTCTTTGCAGAGCAAATCACCATCGTAGCTGAGATGACTGAGAATCTATTTGCAAGCAATTTTATTTGCATTCAGTAAGTCTGTCAGACATAAAATCATGATATTTGTAATATTGCTGTAACATACTCATCTATTAACTACTTCTGACACTTTTGTGAGAAATCGTCCAAGAACTTGCACTATCAGTAAAATTTATTTGTCTAAATGAATATAATGTCAGTAGTTAGATTTTCTGGATAGTAGAGGAAAAAGTAATTTTGCCTTTGAAAAGGGTGTTTGTGTTCTTTGTCATTATGCAAAACCTAATTCTACAAGGAAAGAAAAAGCAAATGAAGCCTACAAAGTCATGTGTGACTGTCACATGTGAGAGGATAATATCTCATTTGCGAGACATTAAAATGCTAGCTCAGAAAAAGGGTATGTTTCTGAAAAAGAGTTTGACACACTGGTTGTTTTTTCAGGTATTTACCTGTTATTTGAAAGACTTTTTCAGAAGATGTGCATTTTTGAAGTCATTTCAGATATTGAAACCTTTTGGTCTGTGTAAATGCCATTAGAGATACAATGTTTGCCAATTATTTATGAACTTCCTTTTCCTCCTTCATTCCCCAGAGTTCGGTTTGCCTCCGCCAAACGTGGCTTCCCTCCACTGATGTGGTTTCCACATCCACTGCATGGGAATCAAGAGGATATAGAAAATAATGGTCTCTTTCTATATTTGGTGGTAGGATGCTCAAATCCATTTGCTGCTTTTGTTTGCAATGTTGTGGTTAATCAAGGGACAGCCCCTAGGAAATAATTTTTGGCCATCAGCCCAGTTGCAGGAAAATGAACTTTTTAATACAGCTTATCAGCCAGGTCTTTCAACTGGTGGAAGCCAAACCACCCCAGTTCCCCTGCCTAGGCCAATACGGCAGTGAGGGAGAAGTCCTCTCCCTCACCCCAAGTGTTCAAGGAAGGACCTTTCCTGCGTCACAGGTGCCATTGCATTTCAGGGTGCAAAGCATTAATGTGGAAACCTGCTCAATGGTGGAGATTTGCTAGAAAAAGTAACGTGGAGTTAAATGAGATGATCAGTTCTAGCTTTTCAACCTTGCGCTTGCACGGGCTTCCCAGTTGAACTTCAAAGGGCTGGTCAGAGACGCAACAACATTATCCTTGAGAAAGTCCTGCTGTGTGGGAGGGTCAGGGGAGGCTGCTACCCCAGGGCGTGAGGAGGTGGAGGCAGCAGTCAGTTCTCTGCACATCTTGCAGCAGTCATCGTTCCTGAATTTGCAACCAAAAGTGGCTGTGAATCTCTCTGCTCTCTCTCAGTTCTGATGTGAGCTGAAGTGTTGCCTTGCTTTCTAGATGAAGCATGTGTAATACTACATTGAGCTCATTTGAATACTAATTAGTAACAGGATGTTTTAAACAAAATGTGCAGCCTAGGGAGAAACATTATTAGAAGTGAGTTCCATATTTGACACAACTGCCTTAAGCATACACATCTATGTTATAGGCGTTCTTTAATAAAAATTATACACCTAACACATCAGCAAGCAATTACAAATATCGTAGGGTAAAAACATATTATATTTGCATGTTGTTTCATTCAACACATCATGCCCCACTAGATGCGTTCACGTTTCCAAATGAGACAGAATAACTAAAGAACAGGCTCGGTCTGCAGCTCCTGCAAGTTGCAGGGCTGAAAACTAGGGTAAGAACATAAGAACTAGTGAAAGTTGAGAGGTCTTCCAAGAATTAGTTGTTTAAGGACATCTTGAACTGCAGGAACATCAAGATTGCAAAGATTTCCATGTTCAGCTTTTCATATGGAAATATTTCCATACTCATAATCATCCTTTTCAGCTTGATCTTTTTTGGTTCTAATACTTTTTAAATTGGGGCATCAGAACAGTCTTCAGTATTGAAGGTGGGGGAATAGTACAAGTTTTGCAGTTTCATTTATTTTCCTTTCTTAAAAATACCTAATAGAGGGTGTCCTTCTAATTGATACTGGACACTGAACAAGTTCTCTCTATAGAATTGAATGTAACGCCTGCAAAATCTTTCTCCTGAACTAACGTTATCTAGAGTCTTTCAGAGTGCACACAGATAGAGCTGGTTTTTATCACTGGAGAATTTTTATTACTGTTCAACTCATTTTCTGGATCACTTATGAATAGTTTAACAGAACACATCCCCAAAGGGTTCTCGTGGGATTCATCTAGCAACTTCCCCAAAACGAACACCTATTCCCTACCTTTTGTAATGCGTAACTTGATGAGCCCTCCAACTGCTACCTCATTAAAGAAAAGGGCAGCAGCACCGCTTTTTTATTCGGTAGGAGTGTATTCAGAACATCTTATTTAGTCCCTTGCTAGGTTATGAATCCCAGAGAAGCTTAAGCCTTAAATAACTATGACATCTCCTTCACCCTAATGCGGCGCTGCTGGTCAGACACTTCTGTGTCTGAGGAGTATTACTGTGGACAACTGTGGTGTCTACAGCTTTCAGGGATAGGAGACAACTGAACAGCAATTTTCGTGACTACAATCTGGCATTTAGGATCAAAATCATGGTTAAATCCTGGGTGTTTAAGTTCTTTCTGCAGCTAGAAGCTAGGTGGATAGGTTATGCAGTTAGATCGGGAAAGGCTTGGAAATTTCTTTATGTGGGCATCTACAATAGCAATTAGGCACCGAAGTAATACGTTATGTGCATCAGTGGATTTATTCTCTAGGCTGGTACTTGGGGAACCATCCTTCATCAAATGGGTGGTTAAACAAGTAGTTACCTTTAAGTGTGTACTTGGAGCTTCCGTCGTGAAATTGGATTTAAATTCCCAAAGTGAAAGTTCAATTTCCTTCCTAGTCAAAGGTAAGCGCACACATTAGCCCTCTGCTGATTGACCCTTTGGAAATACAAGTTCTTCATTCTGCTTATACAGAAAATAGCTTAGACATGGATTTTTCCCCCCAGAATTTTCACTGTGGTAGAAATACTCTTTCAACTATTTCCTTCAGGTGACAAAACCAAAACTCTTTCAAGTACTTGACTACTATACAACTGGAGTTAACTTATATTTCAGTTCAATGGTATAGTGCATAGCAAAATAATTCATTCGGAACCTTGAGAACTTCAAAACATTTCCTTTCATACAAGTCCCCATACTTATAGACAGAATACCCCTTGGAAATCGTATTATATAAGTATTCTGATTTATTTATTCCTTGGAGAAAAAGCTGCGTTCTCATAGGACTACTACTACTACAACTACTACTACTACTACTAATCATCATAATCATAATCATAATCATAAAGGCAGAGAAAAATAGGATATAGATATTTGATTTAAATTTTTCTATTTATATATTTTAAATGGGAAATACTATTTTTGATTAAACACAGCTTTTGAGAACACTGTTTATACTTCACAGATATCAAGATGAATATCTGTTTCCCAAATAATAAGAATTGTAGATAAATAAATATCCTACTATTATTGTCAGTGTATGGATTTCTTAGCATAAATATAGATAAACTTCTTTTGAACATGTCTGATAATTTGTCATCAGCTAGCTTGTTGAATTACCTAAAACATCAGGTGTTTTTCTTTTAAATGTCTTTAACATTTTTATCACTTTAAGGTGGCTGTTCACCTTCTCTAATAAAAGGGATTAAAATTTATAAAACCAAGATAACTTGGCTCTAAACACAATGAAATAAATAGAGCTAAAAAGAGGTAATAGACCTGGTAAAATTATTTCAGGAAAGAATAATAGCAGATGAAATGAAAGTATGTTTTCCTCCAACCGGTATAAGCAAAGCTATGTCTGTTTTGCTCGAAGGATCTTTCTCTTGTGCCACAGGCTCGTTGCTTTCTTTCTGACACAGTGAGCTCTTAAAGTTACAATGTCATCAGCCATTATAAAATCTCTCTAGTCTTAATTTTTTAAAACCACTAAAGAACTGTGTTTATCCTTTTGAATGTGTTGATTTGGCACTCGGCTGTAAGGAGCCGTTCCTAAAGGCGCGGTGAGGTTTGGTAATGTGGTCTGTGCTAATTAGTGTTGGTCGCTTTGTGCAGAACCTCATCCTCAGCAATGGCTGTAGAAATCACAGCTCAAACTGTGGCAGAGCCCAAATTATTTTTTTAAACCCTGAGACAGTCATGAGTATAATTTAACATCGAAATCTGCTGATTGAACTAGGGAGTGCATTGAAAGCAGGAGGCCTCATCCAGACATGTATTTAGTTTGAAAATTAGACATTCGTAGCTGAAAAACAACCTCTGTATCCCAGGAGTATTTATCAGACCTGTTCAGCAAAGGCAATAAGTAATTTATGTTTTCTTTCCACCAGCACTTATAGACCTATATCTCAGTAAATACAGAGTTGCTGTCACTTGTCGCGGGCTGCAGGCTTTGTGCTAAGGCAGCAAAAGAGGGTTTGGGACCTGCCAGGCTTGCTCTGAGCTGAGCTGGGTCTGCCCCCGGCTCCCTTTGAGCTTGCTTACTTTTAGCAGCAATTGTCTAATGGCCAAGTGATTTTTACCTATGTTGTTTTAGCTTTTGCTTGGATTTGTACAAGCGTGGTGTAATGCTGATCTATATTTGTAACTACTAGATAGCAATAATAAGTCATTATTCTGCGTAGAGAGTGCTGCTATGGCCCTAGGAGAAAAATGCAGCATAGGGGAGTGTTGTGAATGAGTGGTTTAGGCCACTTAAAGAATCACCACCAAAGATATTAGAAAGCAAATGATTTTAATATAAATTTGTAAAAAGCGCAACTTAAGAGAATTTGATGGCAAAGTCCACTCTATTACTTATGTGACATGGAAAAGTATACAAAGAGAAACCAAATTACAATTAGGTTGGAATGATTTTCTTGTTGATTGGGAGGAATAATATACACAGATTCAGGGAAATCGAATCGGGTTAGTGTGACTTATGTGTAGATTGAGGAGAGAAGTAGGGGAGACCCTCCCGTTGAGTCATGAGGATCAGAGTAGACCAAAATCCACCCCTAGTCCCAGACTTGGTCAACAGTTTATGACTAAGGTTAGGTAAGGAAAGTTAGGGAATGCCCTCCCATTGAGTCAAGAGGTTCAGAGTGGACCCTCTTGCTTTCTAGACACCTTCTCAGAGAGGTGTCTAGGTGTGGCTGGATCCACTCCTAGTCCGACGCTTGGTCAAACATTTATGACTAAAGGAATAGAGTATTAGGGATTCTGGTGTGGTGATAAAGTCTATGATTTTGTGCTTGCTGTGGCTTGAGGATGACAACCATCTACTACAAAATATTGAGGTAAATCATGGTATTAAATCATACTATTTCCTAATAAAACTTAACAACATAGTCAATTTAAAAACTTACTAAGATTCCCTTAATCACACATACACACAAACATGGATATAGAGACATATAAAGAGATGCAAGGAAAAGACATAGATATATAGAGAAAAAAAAAAATGTACAAAGGTACGTATTAAAAGTTCCCCTTGAATTCAGTGGAATACTCATATTGAATGCTTTGCATCTCCCAACGGTTGAGCTTCAGCAGGGATTTCAGCCCAAGTTCAGGTCGGCCTCTGAGTTGATCGCAAATTTGAGGGTTCACGAATTCTGAGAGGCGTCCCACTCAGAGGGAGGTACTGGTCACAGCCCACTGCAGTCCAGAAGAGCTCAAAGGATCTCAACTGGGACCGCTATTTATAGGATTGGGAGATGATTGACTTTAGGCATCAGTGAATTTCCATCCTGACCACAATCCAGGCAGGTGATTTCTCAAGTTTCCGATAGCACTGCTATCCATCATTCCAGAATTGTCAGGAGATAATTAGTCCTGTTCTTGTTCCTTACCTTGTTTAGGTCACCATGTTCCTGATACAGTCAGTGCCATTCTCCTCCTTAGCTACACAAGAGTGCTTGGTATAGTTGAGGGGCTCTCAAACGCCGAACTCTTTATTTGGAGACCAAGGCTTGTCAGTCAACAGAATTCCTCAGGTTGTAGAGCGGCCCAGGTGCAAGGCAAGGCAGAGGGCGTAGGGTGGGGAGATGCACAATCACAGGGAGTAAAGGGGTGGCATGGAAGTGGAGGCCTTGAAAGCAAAGGCACAGAATGATAAAGAAGACTCCAGGGCTGTAAACAGGGAATTGACATCGGGTCATTAAAGGAATGCAACCTTGGGAGCTGGGCAAAATCACTTCATGAGTACCAAAGAGAGCAAAGAAAAAGTGTACAGCATATGTAAAACTTGACATATATAGTGAATTTGGATGGGGATTGGAGTTGCAGAAAAGCAGTTTATGTAGCACATTCGCAAACCTAAAAATTACCCCAAGTCCTTCCTGGAAAGAGGAGGAAGAAATTGTCACTATCAGTATTATATGTTGTGCAGCAAAGGACTCAAGGTGCTGCCAACTGACATCAGTGACCCACACCACATCAAGCCATTAACCTTAGGACCCCCAAGGGCAGTGGGAATGTGAGCATAACATCAAGGAAAGGGGCACACACAAGAAAGTTTGTGTATATGTTGTATATGTCATTTAAGGTGTGCTTTTGCCCATAGTAAGAGTGTAACAGCTTAGTGGGAGTTCAACCAACCTACTTTGTAACTTGGATGCAACAAATTGGTAATTAGCCTCTCTAATGGCTCTGTACGTTAGGGAGTGTTTTGACTGTATAGAAACCAATGATTGTGAAGACCAAGCAGAGTGCTTATGGGTAAGGATAAGGGGGAAGGCCAATGAGGCAGATATCTTGCTGGGAGTCTGTTACAGACCACCCAACCAGGACGAAGAGACAGATGAGACACTCTATAAGCGACTGGCGGAGGTCTCGCATTCGCTGGCCCTTGTTCTTGTGGGGGACTTCCATCTACTGGACGTCTGCTGGAAGTATAACACGGCAGAGAGGAAACAGTCTAGGAGGTTCCTGGAGTGTGTGGAGGATAACTTCCTGACACAGCTGGTGAGTGAGCCCACCAGGGGAGGTGCCTTACTGGATTTGCTGTTTACAAACAGAGAAGGACTGGTGAGAGATGGGGTTGGCGGAGGCAGTCTTGGACTTAGCGACCATGACATGATGGCATTCTCAGTTGTGAGCGAAGTAAGGAGAGGGGTCAGCAATACTGCTACCATGGACTTCCTGAGGGCAGACTCTGACCTGTTCAGGTCACTGGTTGAGAGAGTCCCTTGGGAGACAGTCCTGAAGGACAAAGGGGCCCAGGAAGGCTGGACAGCCTTCAAGAAGGAAATCTTAAAGGCGCAGGAGCAAGTGGTCCCCTTGTGCTGTAAGAGCTGTCAGGGAAGTCGACCAGCCTGGCTGAACAGGGAGATTTTGC
>NW_010525484.1:51778-57967 GCF_000687285.1 Phaethon lepturus | reverse complement strand
CGTCCGTCCGTCCGTCCGCTCGCCGCTCAGCCTTTCCCTCCCTCCCCGCCCAGGTAGCCCTGCTGGACCGCAACTCCGAGGCCGGACGGGAGAGCAAGGCGGCCCTGGACGAGGAGTTCGAAGCGCAGAGGACGGTGTTCATCCAGTGCGACGTTACGGACCAGGAGCAGCTGAAAGGTAAGAAGGAAACTGTCAGCGCTGTGCTCCGGATTAACATGCAGCAACCTGAAAGAGCCTGGGCTGCTGCACCAATAAGTGTGCAATTAAGGGTTCTAGAGGACAGCCTACTCCCAATCGCTTCTGACAGTGACTCAAAAAAGGATTTGTTTCTGAACCTGCAGACGTGAAATATTACTACCAGCATGCGCGTATTTCACCGTGTTACTTGGCACAATGTAAAGGAAAGCCAAAGAAATAATTTCCATTGAGTGCTGTGTGTGATATTTTTGCATAAAAGCCTCTGCAGAAGATAATTGTTATTTTATGAGTAATATATATAAACTTTAAATCACGGACCTGCTTTTTATGAGGCTTCAGTACAGACTCCAAGCTACATTCTCTCATCATAGGAGTAATAAATTCTGCTCGGGGTTGCAGTGCTCTTCACACTTTACTTTCAATGTGTGCTGCTGTAGCTGAAAGCAGAATTGGCAAAAGATGGCACATTGCTTTATTACAGTGTTAAATGTGGGTTGATAACGTTCCACACACATCGTGCAGAGTCTGTATGACTTGCATTTATGTTTCACTTATGTTCCCTAATGGGTTCTTAGAGTATTGTATAATGTTGATGTACCCTTCACAGTATTTCCTAACAGGCACATCACTTTATCAAAGTTTCATTATTAAAGAGATACATTCATAGGTAGTGACTCAGATTCAGATTTTGACATCATTTTTGTCAGTGCCCTTTCCCCAGATTCATTTGTCAAGCTAGATGTGAACATTTTTAGTTCTGCTTTTATTCACTACACTGGCCGCTTTCTCAACAGCAGTGATTGAGCATATCCATTCCTCTTTCACAAAACATTGCAGCTAGTCCAGAATTCGTCAATATTGTTCACTGCTCTGAGCTAGCATGATTATGCCTAATTCCAAAGCTTTACATTGTCTGTCTGTAAAAGAGATGCTGGACTTTAAATTTGAGGTCTGCTCTAATCTGCAAAGTTTTTTATCAGCTAGGTTCATTATTGACTTTTTCCTCTAAGTGGGAGGAGTCACCTAGGAGCAAGAAAAAGCATCCTAGGGGTAGGAATAGCATGTGCTGCAGCGTGGGTGTTATTCCACTGTGCTTTCTCTCTCATGATTCCTCCTCTTTTTAGTGCTAAGCTAGTGCAGGACCAACAGAGTGTGCACTGGGAACTGGAGTGAGCAGGACAGGTCAGCGAGGGAGGTTTTGGAACCAAGTTAGCAGGACAAGAACAATCAGAGTAGGATCAAAATGGGCTCTCGCAAGGAGTGAGAGCAAAAACGGGTGGCTGCTGCTTATGTTTCTTTCATACTGCATTATTCCTGCTACAGGTTTCTTAGCATAAATTTGCAATCATGTCTTACTATCCTTTGGGGTTTCTGGGGTATGGTTTAGTGGTTTTGTTGGGGGCAGGGGTGTTACTGTTTTATTTTCCTATTTTTTTATTTGTAAGTACAAGCCATCACTTAATAAACTTAGATTAATTTCACTTGTAGTGTTTAAAGTTCTTAGTGGATGTGTCCAGTCCTGTGATTGCTTTTTATGCTAAAGGTTATGTGTGTGAATGAAGTTCCTGTAATTTTAACTTCAGCCCTTTCGGTATGAAACAAGTCACAGTACTAGAACTAGTATTTGTAAGTACATAAGGCTTATGGATAGGAAGTCAGCTACTTCATCTACTTTCAAATCTTGCCTGTCCTTTTTTTCTCTGGTGGATCTTTCACATAAACCCCCACAAAAATCTTCTATTTTGCCCCACTATGGAAAAATCACTATACATTTGCTTTCCATGAATATTTAGGAGGCTCACATATAACTGCTGTTTGTACTTACTTTCCATTGTTTTTCTTATCTCTCTTTTAAAATGGGTCCTCCTCTTTGTTTTTCTTTTTTCTTCATTCAATATTGCATATTATCATCTGCTTTTATTTTTTATGATTCCATAAACACTAACTAGTGTGCAATGTAAACACAGCATTATTCTACATTCAAAAAGGGAAGAACAAGTCAGTTTACACTGATGTGTGAGTGATAACTTTATCAAGAATTTATAACGAGATTCTTCTTTTGTGGATAGGTAGTAGATGGGATACTGTAGGCAGGTAAACTTTTACTAGAACTATTCCAAGTTTGGTAATCATTCTTTATTTTAACATAGATATGCAAAGAGCTGAAAAGTATTTGTCTCTTTTCTCAATGTGTAAACTAGAAAATTACAATTAGTCAAGACTGTGTGAATTTAATAAATCAATAATTGGCAAAAGTACTTTTGAAGGCAAAAGATTCTATTAATAATGAGGTTGATGAAAGACGCTACTTAAAGAAGGCTTAAAAGAGAATCAGAGAGCCAGTTTCCAAAATTTGGAAGCTAATTGAGGACCCAAATTGTATTTATTTTACTCATTGAAACCAATATAAATAATCAGTTCTGCTTCTAATAAAGCCAAAGGTTTTCATTTGCCCTTGCTGATGCAGGATTGGAAAGATGAGAAGAGATTGAAGAGTTAAGTTGAGAAAGCAGAGAATGAAGTAGCAGCAAACATAATAAAAGCCGTAAAGGCAGAGCTCCAAAAATAAAGACTTCAGGAATATTAAAATATTCTAGTATAGAATAAGATTAGAAAAATCTGTCCAATAAGGACAGCTGGACAAATAAAACCTTTCCCATCAGCTGCACAACTCTTGTTATGACAAGATGATGACTGTGATGTACCTGCAACATTCAGGCAAAGAAAAGTCTGTAAGAGTACCAACCGTCTGGTGCAAGAAAAAAACTTTTTTGCAGCAGTTACAGGGATTTACAAAGGTAGATATCTGAAAGCTGCTGCTATGTTCCTGGTTGATACTAATAGCCAAAGACTAAAGATCAGAGAATTAAGATGGTCCTGGGATCACCTTTTAGTGAAGTGGTTCCGTTAAGGCCTGTCAAGCATAATTTCAGTATACCTGAAATACTCTAGATTTTTAGTCAGTCATCAAATGTTGTTTTTTAAAACAATATGGGGGTAGTGGTGTCTTGGGTTACATAATAATAAATATTTAGTGGGAAAAACAAACAAGCTATATATACATGTCAGATAATGTCTGCAATCATGGAAAATCTTAGTCTGGAATGAACATCTGGAGGTCATCTCATCCAACTATCCTGTCAAAGCAGAGCTAGATGAGCTGTCTCATCACTATGACATCATCATGTTTTTCCATACACATCTTTTATCTTAGTTCAAACACTGTCACCTGGGAGAACACAATGTCATTGTGGTACTTTATTTTGGAAATTCTTTGGAAGACAGGTCACTATTTTCATCAACAGCAGGAAGAAGATTTGAATTTGAGAAACACATTATTAAAGTTACCTGACAAGTAGGATGTATAAAAACTTATTCATAAATGGATACATTTAAACAAGAATTATGATGAATTATTTGTAGTTGAAAGATTCATATTAGTTATATCACTGAATAAGAATTGTGTTCTTAGGTTAAATTTAAACTGAACCAAGAAAATTGTTAGGAACACATGAAGTTTTTATTTTTCATTTAAAATGGAAGGTGCCAAACACTGAATTCACTATCTACATCAAACTATTACAAGTCAAGCTATAAATGCTTCATTTATGTGATTAGGGTGCCAAACATCTTATCTAATACAAAATGTATGGGTGCTAAGAACTTTCATTAACTCCTGTTATCAGGCATTATAAAACTAAATGAAAAGGTGACTATGGTATCTTAATCCTTTCAGTTTTCCTGAATATGTTTAATATTGATGAATGGTTAGATAAAGGCTTTAATTGCATGTTGCTCATTAGTAATTAATAAAACAGTGAAGACATTTTGGCAAACTAATAAAACATTAATTTGTATGCATGTATTGTATTTTTACATCTTAATTTCCCTAAGTGCTAAGAAATTTCACCCTTGAATCTTACTACAGGTGCTTTCAAAAAAGTAATTGAACATTTTGGAAGGCTGGATATTGTGGTTAATAATGCTGGAGTGAACAATGAGAAGGACTGGGAAAGCACTATACAAATTAACTTGGTAAGCTTTATCTCCTTTCACATACTTTATTTAATTCATATTTTATTTAATGCTGGAATACATTTAACAGCCCTTGGCTTGTACAGATTGTGCCATATGACAGAACATGAATTATTAGATCTGTAAATACAGCTATTGAAACAAAGCCCAGGTAACTGCATATGTACTAGCCAATTAATGGAGGGGGCATCCTTTAAGTTGTCTATCCAAGACATACAGTACTGTGTAGAGGTACTCAGGCTAACACCAAATTAAAGTTTCTTTCTATAAAACTTGGTGAAATCCCAAGTAGGTGTAACAATTTGCTGCCCAAAGCAGTAGAGCTGCATCTACAGGAGGCTAGTCTGTTTATATGAATGTTTTAGAACATTTTAGTTACTTGTGAGACTCAGCTGGCCTGCATTAGTTTAATTTTTGTTGGCATTTGCCAACAAATTAGTTGCCATTTGTTGGTATTACAAGAAAACTTGTTCAACCAAGAGCTCCACATTTTCTTCACCAATGAAGCAAGCATACAATCTGAGCTTTTAATAAAAGCCATTTCACCATCATCACTGATAGAAGCACACCACCGCTTACTTGCTAAAACCCAGTACATTCAACAAGCGTGTAAAATTTATTTTCAAACAATTACCAGTTCTTTGATACCAGATCTGCTATCTTGTCAAAAGAGACCACAATAACTGTTTCTCAGTTGAAAATTTTTTAATTTAGACTACACTGTTAGGAGATCTAAACTCCAGAGGAAAGATCAACTTTCTAGGTTAATAAAATTCTGACCAGCTTGTATTCTACCACCTGTGAAGTTCAAATTCAGCAAGTCACTCCTATGACCTTACTTACGAAGTACTATAATCTAGATCTGCAAAGCAAATAGTAGCAAAAGGAAGCTTGGAAGAGTGCAATGTGGAGTTTTCTCCAATCGGTCACTTGGAATTTGTCAATGCAACAAGCAAGCTCAGGATAAGAAAGTTAAAAGTTCGTTTTTGTCAAAAGTTTTAAGGACAAGGGTACCCGAGTCTTTGAATCCTAATGCCTCCATGAAAACAAACTAACAAAAAAACCCCAGGACTAGTAGCAAAAGCTGTATATGAGACAAGTGACAGAAAAATTAATGGGAAAATATTTGAAAAAAAAAATTGGATTTAATAATACTTTTTCTTCATCTTTTACATCTATACAAGGTCAAATTTGCTTATTCTTGGAAGGGACTGAACTAAACCCACAGATTAAAATTTCCACAATAAATACATTTGTTCAATTTGCTTTGCCTTTTCTTTAAGATTTAACTACACATATTTCTTCCTTCCTCTTTCATTTCTAAAATATTCTGATAAATTAAACATCAGGAAACTTCATATTGTGAAGTAACAGGAATGTGACACCTTCAGTGCTATGCAACATCAATATCTATTAATAGAGATCCTTTGAATTTGAAAGAGGACTTTACCTGTGTTCTAGATGGCTTATTTATCTTTATTTTTGTGCCTGGTTTAACACAGGATAAAAGTTACTGTAGGCAGCCACCCACCTGTAAAATTTGCAAGCACAGATAGTTAGTCATCACCAGGAAAATTGAAGTCCATGTGAGAAACACATTTGTCTGTGATTCACCTTTAAATTTAGTTCAAAAAATGAAGGCGTTTCTGATCAGGAAATTTAGAAGATATTTAATGTCCAGGTAAATACCCTGACTTAGAGTGATGACCAAATAATTTTTCAATGCCAAGAGCTTCAAAGACAAGGCCTAAAAAGGAAGATTATCTAGTTTACATATTATTGTATAGGTAAGTTCACCGTAAATGTCCTAATGCCTTAATTCATAGTTGAAAGTTGAAAAATTTCATCAATACATGCTGATGACTGGATTAACAACATCTAAAATGATCAAGCAGAATAGAAGTACAGCCATGTGGGTTAAATCAAGGACACTCTAAGATGCAAATATCCTCATGT
>NW_010525484.1:29362-51747 GCF_000687285.1 Phaethon lepturus | reverse complement strand
TCCCTGTCTAACCCTGAGTCAACTAATCAGCTTATTTCCATAGGGCATTTCTACCTAGTTACTGTAATTTCCATAAACCAAGAAATAACATTTTGTACTTTTTGCTTTTTAACTATAACAATGGAAGAGTAACAGCTGCTGCATGTAATATGTTATATTGGTTAGTTCCATAAAATATTTTCTGCTTCTTGTAGAGAAAGGAGCAAAATGTGTATGAAATACTGATTTTAAAATATCTATATTTCTGTGACATTGGACATTTTAAGTATCCTTTGTATTATACCGAAGAACAGGAATAACTTCTACGGCTACACATTTTGATACACATTATGCATATATTTTCTGCTTTAAAAAAAGGAAAAAAAAAACCTCTGCATGCCAGTGTTCATCTCAGTGATATCATTTATATATTGATACAACAAATATTCCCTACCCCAGTTTAAAGTACAAAGTACAAAAGTAGAGCAGCAAAGAGCAAGATAAACCAGAACAAACACATATGGGGTGTGTTCTTTATGGCTAAAACAGTTCACAGAACCTGTCAGTCTTCAGGAACATTTTTAAAGGAGTGTAAGGAAGTTCCCTGATAGTACTGCTTGAGAAAGCATGAAGAACAGAAATGAAGAAATAGGTTCAAAAAGTGGGAATTAATTTAGAAGGAAAAAGAGGGAATAAAACACAATTCCTACTAGCATCCATTACAGTTTCCTGAAAGCAAGAAAAGACAGCTTGATAAAGATGGGTGGAAAAAGAGTATCAACTGCTAAAAACAGATTTCTATCAACCTTTTTAGTTAAGTATTCCAGCAATGCCATCCATTCCTTACATCAAACCTCCAAAGCTGATAGTGTTGACTTGATGGATAGCAGTTTGATCAATGGCAGCTTCACCCTCTCATACCCATACAAATGTACACTCTTGTTATTACGGTATATAAAAAAGGGTCATGGCAACCATACAGGAATTCCATTTTAAATGGATATTACCCGTGTAGTTTCAACAGTTCATCACACACACATACCCATGCACAAACTAGTACAAGGACGCGACACATACATTCTTACCAAGACTCCTACCTACAGTCTTCCAGCATGACAAGGACAGTGTTGCTTGCATGCAACTTCCTAAGAACTTATGCCTAAGGAATCCAGAAATTTTATAATCTGACTTTCTTCTCTTCAAATCCTTAAAGAAAGAAAAGTGCCCACATCTTCATGAGCCTTGAACATATGTTATTTAATCACAATTCTGTGTTCTAAGAAGCTTCCCTAATTTTATCTTGTGTTGATGATGTAGGCTTTCTGGAACCACTATAATTATAGCAGTCGCTATAATTACTATAACTTTTCTTTACAAATGCACTTAGCACATTTTGTAGTAAGACAATCCCAGAATTTACTTGGACGTTCTTTTATTATGCTTGTATGAGAGTTTTCTGAAAACTGACATAGGTTGCAGAATATAGTTAAATGTAGCAGTACGGGCATCACATATGCTTACATTTTAAATATCTGAATCAAAAGTACAGAAGCACTTTACATAACATTTTGACTATCTTATTGTTTTCTTATGCCAACAAATTATTTTGTAGGTACGTTTAAACTGATTCCCCAAATGAAATTAAATACACTCATGAAGGAATTTGATAGCAAAATCACAATTATCTCGTGTTTATGTGCTGATTTTGCACATTTTAACACATCATTCTGGCAAAACTTTGAATTGTAGGCCGTAACTTGGGCATGCCAAAAAAACCCGTTATATGGGATCCAATTATTTAAGTGTTGCCCGGAGAGAAGTAGAATTCAAATACACATGTAAAATTTGTTCAGGTGCATGACAGTCTCATCCTTCATTACTAGGTAAAATGTGGCAGCACCCAACAATTCCACATTTTTATATTTTACATGGGTTTGCATAATTTATTTCCATAAATGACAAAGGTAACAAGTTTCAATGAATTTAGGGAAGTTCTTTTCTAAAATGAAGTCTAGCTAACTCAAGATTTGTCCCTGCAAAACACTTAGATTGGTACTACAGACAAGAGAATGCAACACTGTATATATATGTTCAACATAGATCATGGTAAAATAAAAGTTTCAGCCATTAGCAAACCTTGCAAAATCCATTCATTTGCTCATCAGTAAGGAATGATTCCTCAAAAGGCCCATTAATATCTCATCAGAAACCAGAAGGGCAACTAGGCAAACTTCGGAAGTGATTAATTATATTTATTTTTGGGACAAAAACTTCATGATCATCACAAGGCTGTTCCATTGTGAAAGCCATAAAAGGGATCCCTTGCGAGTGTGCTGGAACCTTTTCCATACACCTTGCTCTCCTTTCCCAGTGTACCAGAAGGAAAGGCAAGGATTGAACTTTCATCCCAAAATAATGTCACCAGGACACATAGCTGGATTCAGCAGGTAGGAATTACCACCAGGTCCTGCAGTACAGAGAGAGGCAAGCATTGTTTCTTAACGCTACCAGCATAGAAACAAAACAAAACAATGCTATCTGTAGAAGATAACATGGCACAGGTAACTAGTTTATCAAGCTTGCATTCTAAGACAGCCAGAAATACACTAACTCTGTTGTCCAATGGCTCAGTTGCTTACTCTTCAGCATAATTTCATGTCAAAACGAGGACTAAGTGTCTAGGGAGAGATGTGGCCACCAAAAAGTGAGAAGTACCGCTTACCTTGAAATCAGTGACATGAAGGTCAATCCTCTAAATGCATAAAGCAGCCTGTAAATACAATTATTTGGTTGTCCATATTGCACTAGGAAGGACACAGACTTACCTTAATTGCACAGTAAGTCAATGAACTTAGCTTGCAGTTTTGAGGTATATTTACAGTAACCAATGCTAAAGTACAATGAAAAGCATATTTCTTTGAACTAAGAACTACTTAAGCCCAGGTACTCACATGCAATACTACTCCTATGTCCTCCAGGAAGGGGGGGGGGGGGTGGTGGGATGTGTGTGTGTAAAGAAAACCGCACAGTAAAAAAATTAAACATAGTATTTCACTCTCACATTGTACAAAAGCTACTTATTTCTAACAAATGATCAAATCCTACTGCACATTCCTCTCTCCTTTCTGCCTCTCCCTCCCTAGGCTTCTTGTTTTCCACAGGTTGAGCTGGAAATTCAAACTCAAGAGCCTGCAATTTCATTTCATATAGCAAATAAACTAACCTATACATAGGAATGCTAGGGGACTTGCGTGCTTGCTACAACTTGTCTGCTTCCTAGAAAATCTACATTGAAGACAAAATCAGTCCCACCTCCCTGTCCGACAGCAAAATGCTAAAATTTTCCATAGATATCATTAGCAGCACTTAGTTTCAGACTTTTGAAGTTCGTCTAATGCAGTTCATAAAGTACTTTGAAATGTTTCCTTATAGATAGCCATCAATTTACAACATCACAGTATGAAAGTCAAATGATCTTGGGTCAAATTCCAGCTCTGTGCTAACCTGCTTTATGAAACCACAAGTCAATGGCTCTTTCATTTGTTTTTTGTTCGGCATCCCTAGCACTGAAGTAGATTAGCTCAGCTACGTATATAGCTACGTATAATGTTAGGACTGATTACCATTTTGTTCTCTCAGAGGAATTCATATTGCCTTATTACCTTGGTAACAATAGAGTAGTCATCTTCAGCACTGAAGGAATGCAGATATAGTTTCTCAGCATAAAATATTAGCATGCATAAGGAGACAGCAGAATTATCAGACAAGAGGTGGCAAGGGAAACCTTATTAAATAGGTATAAGAAACTATGTCAGTTGGAACACGTGCCTTGAAACACTGGGAAAAAAGCACTGTGTACTAAATAACTTTCAAAGCAGTTGTCACTTACAAAGGATGATGGTTAATGATGTTCTAGGCACCATTATTGAAGAACATTTTTTTTTTCTTCTTTTAGTAGATCAAGCTAAAATGAAACACAGTATGAAAATTGACTTATACAGAATACAAGAACATTGTGTAACACTGGTTCCTAAGTCCAGACAAAAAAATTAATTAGGTCTCTATGGAAGACTTGGAGTCATCTTAGAATCAGATATTTCTAATATATATTTCAACATATGATTTCTTTTAGAACAATAAAATTAGAACTACACAGCTGTGGGATACATAAAAATGTCAAGGATTGCAGATTTTGTAAGTTTTGTTTCTGATTTTGACACTGATATCTAAATTACCATTTAACACTTTGTTAAATCAGCTACTGATTACTGATATGATACTTCCAAAATCAGCTGCAAATGTTTTGGGTATTTGCACAGCTATTTTGCAAAGTTTACCATGCAGTCAGATGCTAAGTTTTGAGTTTATTACTGTACGGTCCTTCAGAATGTCTGATCTCCTCTAATTTAAATCTGTAATTTATGAAAGCTAATACTAGGAGATATTCCCACATTCACCATTATAACTGCATTGGAAAGAATCCTAAATTTTCTACTGGCAGTTGAGCAAAATTGACTCTCTTGGGACCATACTCAGACCTGCAATGCACCTTGATTGTCCATCTTCATTATGTACTATAGTAAAACACTGTATTTTTGTAAGAAAACAAACAGCAGTATCACTAAGGTCACAGGTTTTTCAACAGCGAGGAGGACAAACATTTTGATTATTTTCTGATTTTAATGACGCGAGTTTACAGTACCCAAGAGCAAAAAAACTAGGTGAGAGTCAGCTGTCCCAATTTTCACATTTCGTGCATTTAATTTCAAATTTGACTACTTTCCTACTCTTTGTTCTTGACATTTTTATGGACAGTATCCATGCGGCTAAATGCAGCTGTAAACAAAGGAACTGTAAGAAATTCAACTCTAAAATGCAACACTGTTTGTTGTACAAAGTTAAGGCTCACACCGTATTTTCATCTTAAAACAAATCAGACAATTTTTTTTTTAATTAGGTAATTTTAAACATTAAATTTCCTAGTATTTCTATTTGCAGTGGACAAACTATGAATTATTGTTGGTTAAGAGCATGGGATTAAATTATTGTTCTTAAAAGTACACATGGAGACCTACACAATCTGAAGACACCTTTAGTTTCTTTCAGTTTATTGAAAGGCAAATTGCAGACATTTTTCCTCCTATCCCAAAACCAGGAAACTGGGCTATATTTCATGGTATAGTGAAGTAAAAGCGATAAGCTTTCTTACAGAATTCAGAGGAAGTATTCTGACACCAACAAATAGGAATCCAAAGTCGCATTTCATATAAGAGGAGGCCTGAGGCTTCAAATTATGCATTTGCAAAGACAGATTTCATAACAAAAACAAAAGCAATATGCTATTGTTCTTTGGAAAACAATAGTCCAAAGACTATTGTTCTTTGGAAAACCTCTTTCCCATTCAAGCATTTGGCACCCAGGTAGGAGAGCCAGCTTCATTTTATCAACTCAGCTGGATTGACAGGCTCAACCGGAAAGCAGCAGTGAGACATCTAAGCACACATCGTGTGACTTTCGTACTACAGTAAGTTCAGCCACCGCTGCTCTTCCTTGGAGAACTATCGAGAGGACTTTCTTGTCCTGGAGAGAGGGGAATTCTGGCAAGAGAATGGGAGATCTATTACACAGTGCCTTTCATCTGAAGTGCCATCTGCTGAGTGTGCAGATAGTTAGGTTCTTCTCACCCTGTATATTTGGTTTAGAGTTTAACTCCAGAATACTTCTTTATGTTACCAGCCCAAACATCAGAAATAGCCACGACACCCAAGATCAGCCACACTCGATGAGAAGTTTTTTGCAAGGATAGCAGCAGGTGTGAGGGCAATACTCGAATGGAAGTCTGCATCAATTCTGAAAACAACCTCTCTCAATACCTACGTAAAGGAGGCGACTTTCCCAGCCACTTGAAGAAATGTTAAGTTAATGGCGTCTAGAGAGAAAAAAGAGCAGTACAGTGATTTTGATAGGAGAGTCAAGCTACCAACTTCTTCCTTGTCTTATAATTGTGGTTTGGCCAAAGACTCATCTAGCTCTCCTATCTCTTCGAATGAGAAGGCTGGAGGAATAGAATATCCTCAAGGAACCCCAAGTTACTTCCTTCTACAGCTGATTTATTTCCTGTAATCATCCTAAGTGGAATTCTCTTTTTCTGTTCAGCAGGCTGAGCCATTGCCCCAGGGCATGATAGGACTTGCACCTGCTCTCCACAGACAGCATTAACCCCTTCCTTTCTGAAAGGCTTTGTGTACAGCCTATCATATGTATATATTAAAAAACACCATCTGAAGCCCAAGTCTGATTTCAGTTGATCTGAAAATGAATTTATGTTCGGAATAAGTACGTGTACCTTACAGCAACACTACTGGGCATTAACAGTCTTGTTTTTCAATAAATCCTTTAAAATTTACATCAATCAACAGTACGACAATCAACATCATTAAACAGCACTTGACTAAATTTATAATGGCTCTGAAATTTTCCAATCTTATTTTGCTATTTTACAAGCCGCTGAAGACAGGTCTTTTGAAACTTTCTGATAAAACATTTAATCAATAACATTCTTTTTCAATTAATCAAAACATTTTTAAAAGTATGTTACTTAAGCCAAAACTTTCCAGGAGAAAAACAAAAAAAGTTTTTTATGGGAATTTTGTGTTTAAAAAAAAAAGTTTAAATTGTTATTTCAGAATTTTGAACTATTCATATTTTGTGATTTTTTTTTTTAACATCATTCCAGGAAATTGGTGTACTGAAAATATCACATAAAATGTTACAACTACAGAAAATTTAAAAAGGTGATTCTTTACCAAAATTCCAAAGCAAACTTGGTAATGAGCTCTCAAGCTTTTTTATCTCTGTCAATGGGCAGCTTAACTTCATGTTACTTGGGCAACGAACAAGCAATGTTAATAAAGCAGCACATGCAATCTTCCAAATCTGATTCCTGTTAAATACAAAAAGCACAAAGGGCAACTGAATTTGAATTAGGACTTTTACTTTATGTGTTATAACATGTATGTCTAAAACTATCAGCTAATAAAAATGAACTGTAATTATTCCAATTTTGGTTTGGGAATTTAGATAATAGTAGAAAAATAGTTAATGTTCCTATTTTAAAAGCTTTATCTTTCCAGTACATCTAGCCACTATCCATTAGGTTTTAGTAATATACATTTTTTTACTGCGTTTTTTTATTACTTTGGGATATTTCCTTCTCCATGATTCACAATTCTGTAGACCTTCCCTGGTCAAAACTCCCAGTGAAATAATTGTGCACAGATGTGAATATATTTGTAGGGCAAATTCATCTTTTGAACATCTTAATTGGTTTGGCTCAAATAAATAGCACTAACCAGTAATAAATTATTAAATGGAGTTCTTATTTAAAAACTGAAAGAATATTTCCAGAAAAATAAAAGTAACTCAGTACATTTGTTCATTTTAAGTAGAAATTGTAAACCAGATGTGAACTGGTTATGGTGAGATCTAACAAAATCAGTAAATAATTATGAAACTCATCACTAATGCAGTAATATTGCAACATTTCACTAAAGCTAGTATCTTCCCCCAGCAGCACTGTCTGCTGCCTTTCTACTACCACTTGTTGAAGTCTCTGGTAAGGTGACCTACTCTCTGGGAAAGACCCAAGCACTTGATTTATTTAGGAGGCTGATAACCTCAGCATATCTTTAGGCATCTCAGTTTAAATGTCTGAAGTTTGACGAGATGAATCCCACCAGAAGTTCTGACTGCAGTAGGGTTCAAAAACAGATCTTGACTAATCAAGATTATACAGGTCTCAGTAAAATTTGCTTCCTCAAAGATCTTTCTTTAAAATAAAAAATTTAAAATTCATATCCTGCAGCTAATATTATGCTAACACCATGTTTCACACCTCTTCAAATGCTTTTTTACTTTATCTGTATTTGTCTGTTTGGGTTAACATTCTTCTGAGAGGAATGGTAGAACTCCAGTACCTTCAGTCAGAAAAGAATACAGATTTTTAATATCCTGGGACCAGAAATATAACATATAACTTAATCCTGAAAAGTGTTCTCATACCTTGAGCCAAATGGAGTTATAACTGTTAGTGTCATCTTCAGATTCAGCCTGCACCTTTTTTTGTAATGTAGTATAAATAAGATCACTGTAAAGCAATACAGGTTGTAGGTACCACGATTAAAGCAAGATTCAGTTTTTAGGAGCACAAAAGAAACAGATTTTTAATATAATTATCCCTTTCCCCCCTATATCAGACATCTGTAATTAGAGGAACCTACCTTGGCCTAGAATACATGAGAAAAGGAAATGGAGGGGATGGAGGAGTGATCATTAATATCTCATCTTTGGCAGGTAAGAATATTTTCTGTATAAACACTTTCTACTCAGTGGTTTGTTTCTAAAATAAATACTGATCAGTTACACTTTTTCTTTTTTCTTATGATCCTTCCCTGTTTATTCCCATTTTGACCTGGTTTTTATCACACCAACCAAAGCAATATCAAAGGACCACAACTTTCACTTTCTTTTTTAAACTCAGTTCAATGAAAAATTCAGTAATTTTCCTAACCTGACAGTCTCATATTTAATAATCTTGAGCATGATGTAAATAGTTTTTTCCAGGTGTCAGTACTGCCACACACTGAGCAAAACCTAACTAGCCTCAATTCATTATGCTTATTCAACACTATTCAATAACACTGATGAATTAAAACATTATGTACACCACACTATGTGTAAGAAACAAAGTCTAATGTATAGATCTAATTTGAATTCAGGGTTACTTTAAATCTGATTATTTTTTATATTATAAATTATTTACCAGACATCAAATATGGAAAATCACATAATCTTTTGTCACACAAAGCGAGGAAGCAGTACTAAGTCCTCCATTCAACTCCATAAGAGCACAGCTGTAGGAATATTTAAGATTAGACTGTATCTACTTTACTAATGAAGATTGTCACATACCAACTCTGTCCATGCTCCACGTCCTCTCAGATGTGATCTACCTCTGCTTGAGAAGCCATAAAATTAATACCCATAATTCACTTAGCTTAAGTTAGCACATTCTTTGCTCACTACTTACCTATGCTACAACTGTATTTCAACTTATTGGCATAAAAATAGAATTATATGGCTTCTAATTCAGTCAGGGTTATTGCTCAGTTGTGAGGCAGAATCCTTCCCCCTTTCCTGCAGGTACAGGTGTTGCAGTGGCCTGGCTCATAGCAAAAAAAAAAAAGCACAACTAAAGGGGAAATGGTAAACAGAGAATGATGTCCCTTGACACCCTTTCTCAAAAAATTTGTGGGGAAATACTTGCATTCTCTCTTGTTTGTTCCAAGGGTTTGTTCTCTGCTATTGTCATACTGTCTGGGAAAAATAGTATGTATGCTGGCTTGCACTTGGATTGTCAGCACTTTCTTTGGTATCCATGCAGAATACCAAATGATAGTAATTTTATTCCAGGGTATTCCTATGTGTTTCAACAATGAAAAGCCAGGAAGACGGCAGTGGCCATAGTTCCTGAGCGTGAATGGCAATTAGTGCCCGATAGGTGTGAACGTTCTGAGAACTATTACATTCTCCCATAAACCTTGGCTTTTGTGATGAGAAGTCCAGTTCACATGCATGTGGATCTTGAGGATCTGACTTAATATATTCACATGCCACCAAGCCGCTCTATCACTCCGCTCCTCAGCAAGACTCAGATGAGTGAGGGGTCCTTTATTAAAAGTGTCCATGTACCTTTAAGTCAGGACTTGCAATATTGTCTAACACGTTGCTTACTGATGCCAGTAACTTTATGTCCATTGGCTGAAACAGACGTTGTATTGGGACCAAATTAACCCGAAGCAAACTGTTATTGCAGTACAAGAGTTCATCAACACAAGTAAAAGATTAAACATTTTCACAGAAGTGCTGATGCCCATGCAGTGCTTAAGAAAGGGCAGAGGTAGCAAGTAGTTTCATTCCTTTTCTAACTAGTCTCAAATGAACACCAAATTATTTTAAGAAATTGGCTGTTCTCAGTTTGTTAAGAGCTTAAAAGTGCCATTTTAATTATTCGATTAAAATTTCCATTTATTTACTTACTTATTTAACATTAACATTGGGCCATAATGATTGTGAGTATCTGTCAAAAACAAAGTGTTCTTTACTTTGTTTGCTTTTACATGGCTTGTATTTTAGCAATTGTTTCCAAGGTCATAAGGAAGAACACATCACAAAAACTGACATTCACTAATTTTTATCATTTATTTGTTTACTACTATCTGTGCTTTGTGATTGTAATTCTCCTTTTCAGTCTGAAGGTCTAAGTCCTGCAGTTTATTCCATATATAAAAGGCAAACTGCCATTGGCTTGTTTAACATTCCCTTTGAGTGTTTTCTTTTCTCAGAGCTAGCTTCTGTTGATCATTAAACTTTTGAGTGGTTTTGATCCCCTCTGTCCAAGTTCTCTATAAGATTTTATCAGATGTGCCCTGCAGACAGCAAATACTCTTGTGTCTTGCTGAGCAGCAAGAGTTATATTTAGGGTTTACGTAACATTCAATAATATTTGCTTTACACATTAATTAGTTTCCAGTTCTTCCCCATGGGAATTTTGCCAATGGTTTGACCGAGGGACAGAATCGAGCCTTGCTGTTTGATATTTCCAAACACCCACGGAACTACTTAAATGCTTCCTATGAAGTGGATGCTTGAAGTGTTCATTCAGCTGGATGAAAGCCAGAGCGTCCACCCTGTCTTTCCAGTATTGAAACTTCCTTTCTTTACTGTCTCCACAAGACAGGACTAAGTAAGAAAGGAAGCGAAATATGTGAGCACATGCAGCAAGCACACAACTCCTAACCCTCTGCCTCTCAATGCTATAAAACTTTCTTAATTTTATGGGATTTGTGCATTCATATCAAGAGGAAGTAATGTCGCTAAACAACTGAGATAATGGGAAATGTGTTTTACTGCCAACTTGGCCCCATAAAAGATAATGCCAATGACTGCAGGTTTTTGCATTGTAATAAACTTCATTTCAAATTCAAAGAGTAAAATGTCTTAAAATTTCTTCTGGAAGAAGCTATGCACGTTAATTTTAATTTTGTTTAACAGAATAGTTACAAGCAACAGAAAAAGCATATAAAACTGAATTTAACTCCTGAGATTATTTACATGATTAAATTGAGCCTTGTCTTTTACCTTTTGGTGGCTCGTACCTGTACACTTTTAGTAAGTAAAGGAGGAAAGGAACACGTGTGCATTATTATTATCAAAGCAGTACGCACTGTTTTGATAGCTTTCATACTTTTAAGAAGGTATTCTGTAAAACTGAATTTGTGTGTGTCTGGATTCTAGCAGATTAAAAACAAATTCAAAGTATTCATAGAGGGCTTAAAAACTGGTAAAATGTTTGGCGTAAGATCATGCTAGTTTTTTGAGAGTTTGTTCAATGTGTAGTGTATCTGGATACCTTTCTGTTGTCCAGACATATCGGCGGTTTGATTGAACTCAGCTTCAAGCACTGAGGCTCCACAAGCAGCCAGTTTGTCCTCCTCCTATAGAGAGCTTCAGTCAAAAGAAATTACTTAAAGTACCCCTCCCAGCAAACAGCCTTCTTTAGGACCTGATCCTATATATATTACAAGAACAAAGCTAAGCAGATGGTTAACATCATCGACTAAAGGCAGTCATCACTGCGATACAGTGGAGCAAAGGCGTAAATGGCTGTGCAACTGGGAGTTCAGCGTCATGAAAGAGCTTCTGGTCCCTCCCCTTTGTCAAAAGAAGGATGCTGAGCAGAATCCACAGGAATGTTAGGAAATTTAGAAAATATTTCCTTGAGACTTCAGTTCACTCTTAAAAAATTTCCTAGAAATTACATAGCTTAGAATTTTTGCTAGGATTTCCGTGTCTCCTTTGTTTTGACAGAGATCACAGCAGTATAGCTGACACAATGAATGTGATCTCGTATCCCTCCCTATTCGTAAGAATAGGGTATTATATAAACCCCTTTAATCAATTCTCTCATCACCCTGTAGGACCAATCATTCCCCTAACTCATTTCTCTAGTTACATATCCGCTTCTTCAAAGGAGGCTTTGGCCTTCAAAGAACATTATAATTATATTCCATACTCTTTATCCAGACTTTCGCCTGAGGGTGACAAAAGAGATTTCTGTAATGTGGTTTGGGAAGACATTTAATTTAAATAAATATGGCTAAATCTAGTGATGTTATTTATTTGTAACTATTCTATGTTTTGCAATAGGCTTTGATAAGTATATTTTATAAAACAAACCTAATACAGAAAGGAAAATAAATTACTTTGGCAATATTTTCCAGCACACAGAAATGCACAATTTTGGTTTGCTTTTAAATAAGTTCCACCAGTTTGCCAAAACTTACCTTTGAGCATTTTCACATATCTTTTTCATAAACAATGAAAAATTTAGAATCTTATCATGCCACATGATACTATTCCAACAATTAATGAAACTTAAAGATACAATCAAATAGAAATTACGTTTATCTCAAGCTGCCTAACAGAGCACCCATGGAGCAAATAGGGGGCAGAAAGGTCATCTAAAAGCTAATAAATCTTGTTCAAAGAAAGAGACTTGTTCAAATCTCTGAGGGCAACGTGTTCAGTGGGAAAGCATATCTGGGAAATGCTTAATTCATCAAAGCTCTTTGGTGGACTGAAAGGAAATACTAGTTTCAACAAAGCTTATGGATGCAATTGAAGCTTATTGATACAATCCTCCACCTCCAATGCTAATTTCTCAGGATGTGGATATTGAAACTATTAACCATGATAAATAATCAGTTGTAGTGAAAAGCCTGACACCATGTCTCAAATGGTAGAGTGGTCTTGACACTGTAACAACAAGGGGACTAGAGTATAACCAAGGGCAAGAGCTGCCTCAGCCTGCCAGGAACTTAGAAAAATAAAAAAGAGCAGAGTTAACACTGGCACACAGGATTACTGCTGGTCTGCTGGAATTGGTTTTGGTAAACCAAAGAGCGCCTTCAGTCATCATGAAATCACTTACAATTCTCCAGATAGGTCTCGGTGAAGATTAAGGGGAGAAGGAAGTGCCCTGTCCCCTTTCATGTAGCAGTTCAGTGATGCAGCAACATCCAGTGAGAGGAAAATCTAGGCATGGCTGCCTCCCTTTGCTAAGAGAGATTTAAAACCACACGTATTACTTTCCAGGAGTACGCTGCCCCATCACCATCCATTTGAACACCCTCCCCATCCTCCCCCGTTATTTTGTGCATAGTATTCTCCAGTCTGCTTCACTGCTGTTCCACTTTGCATAAGCTAATTAAATATTCATGGCAGCAGCAAATAGAATCCAGATTTTCTAACAAATGAATGTCCTAACTAACATGCTATGAACTCATCTTTGCCAGCAAAGTCCCCTGGACACGCTGCAAACAGATAGAGGTTCAGCTCTTCCCAGGGCAGGGAAGTGGCTCGGAGCTGGAAATCCCACCCCATGGTTCTGAGTACTGAACTCAGGAACAAAAGTGAGACAGGACTGTCGTTGTTTTGGGTGAGGGATGCTAGGACTAGGCTTCATTGTCGCCTCTTTGGCTGAAAGCGAGTCAGTTGATTTCTTCTTGGTTCTCCACTTCAACAAAAATAATAATTTGTTAGAAAAGAGCTGGGTTTAATGCTTTGATTCAAAAAAAGAATTATTTGTTCCTCCCTTCCTGCCTAGTTATTCCTGCTTTCTTTTGACATTTAAGTAAGTCTTTGAACCTTATTTCACTTCATTATTGTGAGCTTTGCCCTTCCTTTGTTTATTTCTTGACTTTGTTTCTCTTCCCTGTCAAGTAACAAGTAATTTGTCTTACTGTGTTTAAAAAAAAATAAAATTACCTCTAGATTCCTCCTCTGTGTTTCCCAGGGGATTTTGTCTTTTATATGTCTGTTAGCTGCAGCCTCACCGAATTTTTTTTTTCTTTAAAACATGTAAAACTACTCAGGAGTTTTAAAAAATAGTATCATATTTCTAAAGTGCTAATATTCCAATGTTTCCAATTATTTGAAGAATGGCGATGATCATCAAAAGTCACTGAACAAAGGAATATTAAGCTCGTGTTGTGATCACAACCCACAGGAGACAACAATAAAGCAATTTTTTGTACAGCAAGTTCTCAATCAGAAGCATAACACATTAATCCAAGCTAAGCAGATAAATACAAGATTAAGAGAACAACCAGCCACTAGGTTAAGTTCGTTCTTTATTTCCCACAACTGAACAGTGCTAATAACAGTCTTGCTTTCACTGGATCACCAATATAGCATTTAAGCCAAGGAAAATCCTTGAAGCTGTCAGGATTGTAATTACAGCTTCATGCTGTCTTAGAAAGTTTTTTCCTTCAGACAAAAGGGATTCCAGAGCAAAAAGCCCATGCAAGTCTCTGGCATACATAATTTTTCTGGCAAATCCATACTTAAAGCTGGGCAGTATATTCTTCATCTCCACTGAGGTAAGTCACACCCCTTCTTGATTATACCACTTAAATATATGAAGCATGAAAAAATGTCTCTCAGAGATTAATTGGGATGACTTTCATTGGAATTAAACAGTAACATATCAAAATCAGCACCCAGTTTTACAACACCACATTCAGGAACACAGACAAATTTTATCCTCTAACTTTAGGACAGGCTGTGGTTTGCTACTCACAAGACCCTAGCTTTCAGGTGGAACTACAGCATCCATGTGGTCCAGTTCAGCTGTCATTGTACAGTGGAAATTGTTGGCATAATGGGCAGAAATGTTTATACATTTATGGTCTGTCACCTCTTCTTGACCAGCTTTTTGCCATCAAACTCAGTCTTACTAGAATTAAGTTCTTAATTTTCTTCCAAAACCTTAGATCTCTCTTCTTTCTTTACTATGAATGAAGATTTTATGCTTTCCCTCTCCCACCATAAAGGTTCATAATGTTAGCAGTAATTTTTCATTTTGCTTCTCCTTTTCCGTACAGTATATAGCAACGATATTACCCAGGATTGTTACCTCTTTTCCTGTTCTCTTCTAAAAATCTTCATCCCAGCTTTTCATTCCAGAACAGGGCCCACTGTAGGAGGTACCATACAATGAAATCCTTTTCAGACAATCTAATTCCATCTAGAAAACGCCTCAAAAAACTTTCCTATCCACATCTCTACTTTCATTTCTTTCATCTCACTATCTGAGGTCTTCATCTTACCGTTCCATTCCTAGTGTTACTCATCTCTATACTCTCTCTGCACTGAGGTCCTGCATTCACTTCTTAGTGTTTTTTCCATTTGTTTATTGCAAAATGGCTTCCCTATTTCATTTAAATCTCTTTAAAAAAACTATCACCACCATTACCAGAGTAGTATTGTAAGTAATGTAAATTTTACAATGCCTCAGATGGCGCATCAAGTCTGAAATACTTCCTTTCCAGTTGCTCCTTTGAGCAAAAACTACTATGCAAAAATGTATGTGTTTGTTATAGGACTAACCACGTTGTCAAATAAATAAGCAGTAACAATATCGCGCAGGCAGACATATTGGCTGACGGCGTTTCAGTCAGCTGTGCAGCACAGGACACTGGCATTAGGGCTAGCGGAGAAGCTTTATCCGGGGCCGAGTTTCGTTACTGTTCCACAGAAGCAACATAAGCCAGGGAGTTGTCAGACATCGTATTTATGTTTCCATATATTACAAAGATAATATTAAATGAGTTACAGTAGTCAAAATGGATTTTGCTATTTCCCTTACCTCTTCCCACACTTCCTCCCTGAAATCACTGTAAATGATTGCATGTGTTCAGTTTACATATCGACACCTAGAGTGTCAGCAAAGTTTATCTAAAATACATACTTTATATATTTTAAATACTTTACAGATTCGTAGGAAAAGACTCAAAAATCTCATCCTTGAGTGTTTTGTTCCCGATCCTGTCCTCCATATTAAGTCATACTTCATAGATACAAATTTTCCTCTTGAAAGTTTTACTGGTTTAGTACTTTTCTTTTGCCTCCTCATGTTTTTATTGATCTCTTATCTTTTCCCAGCCTACCTCAGATTACAAAATATAAGTTGCAAATTTTTACTAATCTATTTTGTTGCATCTCTATAAATCCATCACTTATTTTTTACATCATAGACCTATATGTGTGTTTAAGGTAATCATAAATAGGAGTACCCAACATCTTTATTCAGCTACCTTTTTATTTTAAAGGACTCATGCCTGCTGCATTCCAACCTGTGTACTGTGCTACAAAGCATGGTGTAATTGGATTCACACGGTCAATAGCAGTAAGTATGTGCTTTTGAAAACAGTATCAGCAGCTGCCTGGGAACATGCTAAGTTTCTCATGTTTCCTCTCTATTGTCACACAACTGGAACTAATTTTCTTAAAGAAAATGAAGTGTCTGAAGCAGTGGAGGTTCCCTCCTTTCACAAAGGGAATCCAAAGATGGAATAAATAAGGCCTGTGTGTGTTTATGACCAATTTGAGGTTTTGGGAGCATGGAAGAAGGATGTTGAAAAGTAATTTAAGGACAGCCCGAAAGTCAAATTTTTATCCAAGCCTTAAAAATATTTTTCATAACTTCATCCCAGTCATTTACCATTTTGGTTTCCTTATTTGTAAGTCACGCTGATGACTTTTTTTATGATAAGTAGCCACTAAAGTATATAAAAAGTGACTTGAACACAAAAATGTTTACCATCATTTATTCTTACCAACTCCTAATACACTGAAAATGCAAAATGACACATTCAGTTTGGGACAGGTTAGATGCTGTATGGACATATAATAAGCCTTAGCCTCTGACTCCAGAATTTTCTAGTTAAATTGAACAAGCAGTATAGTAAAAAAACTTGGACAGAGCAAATATGATTACACTTTAATAGCCCAAGCTTAAAAGATAGTCTGCTCATGTAAGATTTCCAATCTAATTCCAGAATAAAGCACCTGAAACGATCACTTGGATAGTTTATTCACATTTTACAACTACACCCCCTACCCAAATAATTTCTTTTAGATTAACTAAACAGATTAGTATGGATAAGTGTTGAATATAACATATTAGCTACAGCATGAACCTGATACCCGATTTTCCATTTTTGTTTTCTCATTATAATATAAACATCACCATCTAAGTTGAAAAATAAAGGGTCTGCTAGAAAATTAGAGGAAATGCTGTATCTATGGAACATGAGAATGCCTAGGAGAAAAAGAATAATAAACATAGCAAATCACTGTATTTACCAGGAAAGGCAGTACAGCGTAACATTGGGCAGGTACGATACAAAACATCTAGGACTTCAGTTTCTTTTCTTCTCCAGACCAAAAGGGCAGGCTATCATATCATGAAAATGACATGTGATTTACAGAATACCGGAAAGGATTCTTGTTAAATGTTAAAATAAACAGAACTCAGTGTTGAACAGTTATGGTTATTCTTGGGTATATCATGTACCGTTCATAAGATCTGTGTCATTGCTAAGAAAGTTCATCCAGCATTCAACATATGCCTGGATGCTGATCAGACTTCTTTGCTACACATGCATTGGTAGCACCACAAATGAAGGGTCCTACCATTCCCAGAATAATTTGTGCTGCTTGCTTTCATCATGTTCCTGAACAGCTTCCCAAAAAAACTCCTGCCTCTTTCCTGGAGTTCACAGAGACTTTCCTGTGGAGATGTTCATTGATAGATTCATCCCTTGGCAGGGACAACAGAGCAGCTGGAAAGGTTTAGCATTAGAGTTCTAAGGGTAGAGACCAAATCCTATTTCTATTTGACATGAGGGAGGTAAATACAATCTTAGAGTAAGATCTTGATTTGATTTTGGATAGTTTTCTTTTAATAACAAAGATCTTATAAGATTGGAAGCATACATTTGGAAGATTTTTTTACTTGGTTTTGCTTATGAGAGTTATATCATTACCCTAGAATACTGTTAATGACATGCCAAGAACACTAATAAAGATATTAGAAAAAAACGGCTGCATGGAAAGAAGTGTGTTGATTTCTTGTAGAATTGTTCTCCTAGCAAAATAAATGTTTTTTTCAAGGAATCTAGTACGATTACTAGAGAAAATGTGCTTCACACTTAGTTGTTGAAACAAAACAATCAGTAGTAACAAAATTTGCTCACTAGGCAAGGCAGGAAAATACTTAGTGGTAAATCTTGTTCTTTGAAAAATTACTTACTTACACAAAACTGTTTTAAAATGTTGATGACAACATTTTACAATAACATATTCTCTTTTCTAGTTAGCTGCTAACATGGAAAACTACGGTGTGAGACTCAACACAATTTGTCCAGGATTTGTCAACACACCAATTCTTCAGTCAATAGATAAAGAAGAGAATATGGGACAATATTATTCATATAAGGATGAGATAAAAAATATGATGCAGTTCTATGGCGTGATGGAGTAAGTCAAGTCAGATACAATGGTTTTTTGCCCTTTGTTAATGAAGAACAAGCACACACAGTAGCACTTTCAGCAGAATTAAAATAAAAGGGAAATGCTGTCTCAGATAAAAGTCTATCAAATGTTATCCAATATACAAGGAACAAATGGCAGATATCTAAGGCTATTTTAAGAGTATCACGCACATAGTGATATCTCCCTTTATGCGTTCCCATTTTGCAGCAAAGTGCAAATCAAATTCTCAAGTTAAAAATAGTTTATTAGTTTTTAATAGCTCTTGGTGTTCTTCCATAAATTTGCTTAATCAAACTTGTTATGAGATACAGAGTGTATCATTTGTACTGAATTTCCACAAAATTTGCAAGCGAACAAAGACAGAAATCAAACCAAGAACTGACAAGACTGAACTAAGCTCATGAAAGCATAGAAGCGATGATGGTGGAGCAGACCAAAGAGTTACCAAGCCTGTTACGGTATTGCCAACAAAGGGCAAATGCAGAGAGCTAGGAAAGAGAGTGAGACTGACAAGCATAAAGTGATATTTTTTTAACACTTTCTCGGTCTCTAACAATTTAGCTGCCCAAACACTTCTCCACAAAGGAAGTTGGATGACTGTGTTGTTTCACCCACACTGTTTCATCTGTAAAACACATTGCACCTATTGACCACAGCAAACTGCATGTGACGAAATTCTCCTTACGCTAATTTGTATGTCAGTCCTGCTACAGAAACGGGATAAATCAACAGCAAAGAGCTCCAGAGGGCTGTGTAAGGATTACTTCTGTCCATTGCCCTGACAGAGACAGTTTTGATAGGAAGCCCAGTGGCAGCCAGTTGTCCACAGGGATTTAGCAGTAACTAGAGCAAACAAATGATGATTTGTAAAGTTGCCACTTTACGTTGTATGTTCTGATTGAGGAGACTGAATTTCTCTCCTGAAGCACTCATACCACCTCTTTTCTTGAAAATAAATCTGTTCAAATACCAGTTTGTTTCATTTTCAGGGTATATAGATTTACATCGAGTTTCTTTACTTGTCCTTTTCACATGTTCTATTGCATTGTGATTCTGAAATCTTTTTTTTTTTAGCCCATCAGTAATTGCTGAGGGACTGATAACAATAATTGAAGATGATACTCTAAATGGAGAAGTTATGAAGATTACAGCATCCCAAGGGATTCATTTTCAACAATACAGCCAAACACCTTTAACATCATCAAAGAGATAAATAATTGGTTTATGCTAGTTATGTTGGGCTTTTCTGAAATTTTGAAAATAGTAATTTTGGGAAAAAAGGTTGGTGTTGTACCTAAAGCAGTTACAGTGTTCAAACATTCACATCCTAATAACGAAGAGATGGACAAGAAAATCTGGTGTGGGAAGATGTTACCATCCTATTTTGATTCTATAAACTCTAATAATAGTATTCAGTAGAATAAACAGACTGCTCTGAAGAATGTTGATTATAGGGGCCAGTTTTTTCCTTCTGGTAGTTCTGATTTACATACTCCAAGTGTATTTTGGTGGACCTGACTTACTTCGTATAATTCTTTTCACTGTCATAAGCATCTACTTATTTACATCTTGAATTCTTCAGACCAGGAATTCAGTTCAGGAATCTAGAATACAATTATACCTGTAAGGAGTTAAGAATTTACTTTTTCTTATGAAATGTAAAATAGAACAAGAGGCAAAATTCTCTTTCCACGTTTATATAACACAAGAAAGTACAGGTTTTTATCTTCTTGGATTTTAGCTATTTATAAAAGAGTTCAGAAATATTTTTGTTTTCTTTTATAGATATATATATGAGAATTTTCTCTCTCTGTATATACAAGGACAAATACTTTGGCATTAATTGAAATGTCTACTTATTAAATCTCATTTTTTTAAACCTTTAAATCTCATTTCTTGTCTTGACTGATTAAAACCTCAACTAAATCCTGAATAATCTGGGGGAGTTGTGTTTTATATATGTCCATTTTGGCATCACGATACATATTCTTAGGTGGAGCATATCATATAGTGGCAATGGAAATAAAAAATGAGCTTCCTACTTCCGGAGAGCCATTGGACCTTCTGAATCCAGGTTAATCCCCAGCTACCTTTACAAAACAAATCTTGGTACTCTGTGGGTTACACGCCTCACAAAAATAAATTTTGACACAGTAATTTATTTAGTCTCATAACACAAAAAGATTTTGTAACTCCTGGGAAAGCTGAGAAAAGTTAATATTTACCCTCCTTAGGAGTGCTGACTTTAATTTCACTGAGGTAAACATTGGTTTTTTCAGCATTTTAACTGAAAGAGCAGAGACACTAGTATTTACCTTCTGTGGAAGGCAGGAAGTAATAAGACTGTGGGGAGAAGAAAAGAAGCAGACACACATACCTTGAATTACTCATCATTCTCCCCCCGCCTCCATTTTTGGCTATGTATGTTAACACTATTTTTGAAGCCTATTTTGAATGCACACATGATGTTAGCCACACCATCAGCATCCCTGAAAGCATCTGTATATCCCTATGAACTAACAAGTACTATCTGATTTGATGGTATTTATTTTTACTTTTGTCTCATTAAAACCAGAGCATTTCCTAATATGTGACAGAGTAGTGCAAAAGATGTGATGTAAAAAGTCAGCATGATGCTTTAGTTAGGTCCTAACACTGATAACCATCTACTTCTGCTTCTCTCCTTGTTAAGCAGTATTTCAATAAAGTTTATAAACAAGGGAAGATTTAATACTAATGATAGTATATACAAACCACGTAACTAGCCACCACCACACTAAGTTAGCTAGTAACTCAGCAGCTTCTCCTAATAACACACCTCAAATAACGATGGGAATATTGTAAATATCAGTATGTGTGTTGATGATGTATTTTTGCTTTCACTGCTTTTGTTCATCCCTACTTCTTGCTGCCTCAAAAGAAATATCTGTTAAACAGCAAAGGTTGAGTTTTCCAAGGGATCAATGAAAGAATATGTAATTTAAGAATGTTAGTAATAAAAGGACAGAAGTCTGATGTATGACCCCTGGAGGAAGAAAAACAGAAAGAAATTTAAGGTTAATTAGAGCCAATCACTTTAGACATTGCACAATAAACTTGTGGTATTGCACTGGTACAAAATTCTACTTCTGTGAACTGGCAATATTTTAAGAATGGATTCCATTTATGTGGTATATCAATAGTCACACAAGACAAAATTAAGTTAATAAAATATGCAATTAGACTCCAGGACAGCTGAAAAATCTAAGCTTATGTCTGGGAAAGAATTAAAGCCATATCTTTCTTGTATGTATAGGTCTCTTCTTCTGGATTACTTTTGTAACTGAAAGACAGATGTTTTGAAATCAAAGCCATACAGAAAACTTCGTGAAAGGCAGATACCGCATTCACTTCCATCTGATAATCCGATAAGGAAGTCTCAGAATGCAATACATGTTTTTTGATCAAATAAACATTTATACTAAGATAAATCCCAAATTATTAGCAAATCTGGAACTCATTGAAAGACACAAGGAAGTAACAATGAATTAAAAGTCTTGATGCGAATTCTAATAGGAAAAACAGCCATCAAATTTCTGCCTTGTAATTAAAAAACAAATGCCCCAAAACAAATATTAGAGTTTTCCCATTTCAGTTAGTCTGTATTAAAACACATCTGAGGGTATTATCTGCACAGGAAGAACAAGTCCTAAATATGTTTTGGAAAGGTTTCCTGTAAGACTTCCCCTCAACCTTTGGAAGTCTGCCAGAAAGCAAGAAAAAGAGCATATGTTTGATTTACAGACAGAAACACCCAGTGAAGCAGTAAGTAGAAAGATGAGTTAAAGGGAGAAAGTGAGTTTCATTTTTGCACAAAGACTGTTTTGAAACTTCATCTTCAGTTAAAAGTCTTGACATAATTCCAAGACTTAATTTATTTTGCCTGGGAGAGCATCATTTTTAAGACG
>NW_010525484.1:19646-29331 GCF_000687285.1 Phaethon lepturus | reverse complement strand
TAGGGAAACTCAGCCAAAAGGAAAAGTAAATATTTCAAGTGAGATACATTAATTGCCAAGAACATAAAATGACGAGTAATAATCTAGAATCATATAATGATCATTATTTGTAATGAACTTTCGATCCCATTTGACACGAGTTGACTTTTCAGTGGGTCCTTACAGCTTCAGATAGGAATCTTAAGGGTAAAGACTATATATTACTAGTGAACACAATTTTTTCAGTCTTATGATCTTACATGAAAGCCCAAATCATAAAACATTTATACCACTTTGTGACATGACAGTGCTACTTTATTTGTATTATTTAACGTCTTGATTCAAGGAAATATTTTTGAAAAAGTGCATAACCACAGTCATCAACGTAATTATGTGGATAATACCTTATATTCTGTGCAGCTCAGAAGGACCTGGAATTGATTTGTATTATGTGTATCATAAAATCATACGTGTATCAATTTTATTATTGAGGGGGTGATCCTTGCAGTAACAAGTTCTCCTTGTAGTTTCCTTAAATTAAGGAAGTCCTGATATGAGAGACTAGACCTCTTCCTCTTGTTTGGAACATAAGTTTTGCAAACAGCAAACCAAAAATAAACCTTAGTAAAACCAAAATCTGGTTTCCACTGAAATCTTGAACATGAGCCTAATCTTTAAAGGAACAGCATTAGATATCTGATGCTATGGCTTTTGGGCAGGATAGGGCTCTTCTGACAGATAATGATTTCCTTCCTCCAGTGTTGAACTGCTCTAAACTTTCTACAGGATGATTCTCCAGCTTGAACTTCCCTTTTAGCTAAGTCTATTTGCTTTACATCAAGAGATGTTGACAGTTTTCAGCTCTGGCTCCAGCAGTCCAGATGGTTCAATGAAAGTGAAGGATAATACCATATGACTTAGATTTATTATTTTTTTTTCCCCTCCAGTACGAAAAGGAACAGCTTAATGTCAGGTCAAATTTGTAATTCAAACTGCGAGAGACAGTAAACAAGAAGAATTATACTCTTACTCTGAAAAGGACAGTAAACAGGAAGAAAATAGGTCAGGTAAAAATATATAAGATGCAAAAAGGCTAAACTTAAAACGTTTTTGAAATCAGTAACTTAATTCCATTGTTTATGTGGAAGGCCATTATTATGAACTGTGCACCAAATCTGAACCAGAATGTTTTCTGACTTGTATACAGAGACAGTCTAACACAATATTTGCAGGGATTCAGAGAATAAAATCAGCATCTTCACACTAAAAATTAACCTTGATTAAAAAAAAAAAATCAATTTCAAGTAATCGTGCTTTAAGCGGTGAAGCATTTGCAGCAGTTACATATTCAGGTCCTTTCATTTTTCCACAAGCTCTGTGCTAATTCACTGCTGGCATCTGCTGGGCAAACCTGACAGAGTTAATTACTACTGCAGAGGCAGAAATAATTTCTTGCTACCGAATTGCACATTTTCAGCTTTTACTTTCATCAGAGCATTTCTAGCCTTCCTGCTCTCACCCAGAAGAGAGGTCACACAGGACAGGATGATCATCTGGTCCCGGATTTCTGGATGGTTTAAGGCTCTAGATTGAGCTTCATGAAGCAGAAATTCATTGCAGTGACATCCAAGAAGAATGCAAAAGATCTGTCTAAACCCTTCTCTATCGCCCCGACCTTGCCACCCCCTTCTCTGCATCTTTCCACCGGACTACCTCAAACACAAGCATTTCAGCAGCGAACTACGCTCCAGCTACACCAACACACAACCGCGCCTCTTCAGCAGTCACCAAGAACATATTCACTTAAGACACCTCTCATTTCACTGATTTCAGACAACCTGTAAGGCCAGTTTATTAGCTCGCATGTTGCTCCATTCCACAGAAATGGCCCAAGGTATCGCAGCAGCATTTTTCCCTTTGCGACACGAGCTTTCCTCAGCAGCCCCAATCTTGAGAAACCAGAGAGAGAAGAATAGGAAATAAGCTCCTGTTACATGGCTTTGAACTCTTTACTATAGGACATAAGAATGAGCACACTTCTGCCTGCTTTCAGAAAAAAGCACAGGGACAACTTTGAGTGCGATTTCCCACAGTTGCAAACAAAACCCACAGAAGAGGAAATAAAGATATTTTTGGAACATGGGAATGTAAAACTTTTCAGAAAAATAGTTGCAATTCACCTCATCTAGCCATTCCTATCTACATAAACGACTAACACTTCAGAGTCTTGTACAACATTTGACCTTGAAGAAGTATTTCTGCAATTAACACTACAAGCAGTTAACCTCACATACACATGAACACTGCCATTCGTTATAAAGACCCACAGATGGGCAGAGAATATGGAAATCTCTGCCACTTATTCTGGAACAGCTCTGACAGAAGTGACTCATCTTCCTTGTACAAAATCCTCCTGGCAATTTCACTTCAAACAGATATAGTGTTCCTTTGTGGAGCTTTTTTCTCCTCTGCATTTGTAAGGCTGTTTAAATACACTGCCGCCAGCAATGCTTACAAATTAGCTGACACGTATCAGGACTATTGCTGTTGTTTTGATTTAAGAGTGTTACTTTCCTTGGTATGTGCTAATGCAAGGTTAGCAAAAATGCAGCTAGGTATGCACCCATGCCCAATGCTACACCAGTACTCCATCTTATAGTTTATTCCTAGAGGAACAACAGTACATATTGACTTCACACACAGACTACTACACTTTCATTTTTATACCCTCTGTAGACGACTATTTTATTTTTTATATATATAGTGTATATACGTATCTCCACGTGTATGTATTTATGTATCTACACACTCACAGAATACACATACCATAAAAATTATCTTTTGTTCCAGAGCAACGTACGCTATCTATGAATGCACCTGAGGCTAGTAACTTTTCCAAAAGTTGTAAAGCAACTTATTTTTCAGCGATGTTCATCTGCCAAACCTCTTCTGTGAAGTTCATGGAATATGCTTATATCTGTGTAAACTACATTTCATTGTGCAGGTTTAACCTAGTCTAAGTCAAATTTGCAATTTCATTTTTCTTCCTAGTTCCTGAATTGTATTAAAATTAGATTGTCTCTTCAATTTAAACACTCACACGTTAACTGATATATAACCTTTGACATATTATGTATCCCCAAAACTCCACCTGATGAGGCAAATCTATTGCCTTATCTGTTATATCATCTTATACATTACTTCATATATTATCATAGATGGATCAATTTCACAGTCACTAAAATACTTAGGATTCTACGCACTGGGCACTTCCCAAATATTTCATGACAGAGTGTTTGTGGCAGGAGGAATTAACTTTTTTTCATAAAGGTTTTCCTCCTCCTGCTGTCTGAGCTGCTATCATTACTTTTTACATGCAGAAGAACAAAACAAACAACCCCAATGCCCCCCCAAAAAACAACTTCCCTTTGAAAGCTACCCATCCAAAGAATAATGACAAGTAAAAAAGCAGAAGATCGCACACATTGCCATTGCATTTAGTGAACAGTACTCTCTGCTGAATGCAACAGTAAGTTCTGCTTTAAAAAAATTATGTTACAGTGTGGCCGAAACCAAAAATGTGATCAGAAGGCCCAACTCTGGGACCGTGTTCCTTGAAAAATCATCAAATATATCATCTGAGTAGTCTCATTATTCCCTGTCATTTCTCATTATGTCTAGTATGTCTAACATCAACCTTTCAAAAGACAAACATAGAACAAAACGTTTCCATAAATTACAAACTTTGTACGACTAAGCCGAATTGAAGGTAAGTAGCCACTTCTTCCTGTATAGGTATTTGTCTATGACACATACGTGGTGCAAATTTTGTGGCTAAAAGAGTGAGATTAATTTGTATGAGCAACAAAGAGTCTGTATACTTATTGATATGAATAAATAAGGTTGCTTTGGCCACTAATTTTCCCTCAAGTTTCCATCATGCTATAAACTGTTGGAAAAAAATATTTATGTAGATTAAGGAAGCTCTCACTCTACATGCTGGAATGAAATTCAAATTTCATTTTCAAGGAGAATTTCTCAGAATATTTGACAATGAAAATATATTGGTAGCATAAATTAAAATACTATATGGTGCCAACAAAGGTCCGTGGGGTCTGTTTAATAGACACAGGGACTAAAAACACATTAGACTTTGTTAATGGCATTTTCAATTAGTGACACCTGAAAAGCAATCATAGTTGTTTAAATAAACTAAATGTGTTTAATTCCTGTAAATTCCAAGCCTTGGTGCTGCATTTACAACAAAATGTTTTTGATCTCAAATTAAATGGAACTTTAGCACTGAAATGTTAGTCATCTTGCAGAAACATCTGTATGTAAAGCAATATTTGAAAATGCACACTCAGCTTCAGGGAAAAGCTTAGATCCTATCCGCTTCAGTGAGACTGAACCCAGCGTACCGGTCAACTGAATCAGAGTCTAGCTCTGTGCTATAGACAAAAAGTCATGAGATAGCACATAGCACCGAGGCATTAACTGCATACAGATCCTGCGGGCATGGAGCCTTCCCTCTTTGCCAAATCTTCCCATGAGGACTAAGCATTTCAGTCAGGGAGGGTGAGAACTATGCAAGAATCTCCCAAGGAAAGAGGTTGGAATTTTCTGCCTCCCTGCAACGCCTCCTGCACGACATTGCTCTCTGCCTTCTGGAGAAAGGCTGGCTTTGTTAACTGTCTTAGTCTTAGTTAGCTCCTTGCCTCCAGCTGCCCTTAATTTCTGGATATTCAGAGAAACATTCCATTAAAAGTAATTTTTGGCTTATCCCAGAAAACTAAAGTTCATCTCCAAATTTATTGGGTCACAGCATCTGAGCTGCACAATTCCAGAGAAAATGCAGAAGAAAGTGTTAACTTACACGGATTTGGGCACTAACTAATGGTAAATATTTCTCCAGAGCATGTGACAAACTGTGAAAATTTGCTAATGGTAGTTGAAAACATGCATAAACAGAGATCTCACATTCAATTTCTAAATGAAATACCAATATCAAACCAAATTGACCACAAATACCCTTTCCCTTCTCTCCATGGGGAGGTGACCCAAGTCCCCAGTTCTGGAAGTCAACAAACAATATTCTAGAAGAAATGAAAAGAGAAAGAAAGAGCTGTCATAAGATGAGACTTTACAGTCACAGGTGAGATTAGCACAAATCTATCTAAAAAGGCTTTAGCATTATAGTACAATAATCATTCTAAATTTTCAATATTTATAGGTATTTGCATAAGGGGTCTGGCTATGAATAAAGTAGGAAATTTTATGCTAGCAAAGGTGTCCTCAACAAATATTAATACTTACCACTATTGCTATCAAGTTCTGGAGTATAAATACATTTTACACTTTTATAAACTGGCAAATAACTGTTAATAAGCAGCATGACTACACTGTCTTGGAACTCGGCTACCTCTATAACATTATAACTTTGAGGAAAGATGTAAACTGCAGAATCATAGTTATTGGTTTCTAACTATTTATTTACTTCACTTTTTTTTTCCTTTCCATGCTGTTACTTTTTGTATATTTAAAACACTCAGAATGTATGAACAGATCTCTAATCATTCACTAAGCAATCTATATTACTGATCCTCAATATTTGCTTGATATTCAAAATCAGTTTTTGTAGGTGATTGGCAGTTCTGACAGTGGTGTTTGGCACAAGAGCTGGAGTCCCAAAGCAGAAATGCAAATTACAGGAATAGAGAAAGAGAATCCATTTTGATTTGCAAATCTTTGTTTTAGATTTATCATGTATTCGTGTCTGATTAAAACTCAGAGACTGAAATACAACTATTATGATTGGATTTCTAAAGCCTACTCTAATTTTTCAGCTCATTAGTAATTCATGCATTTTGATCAAATTTTCACTCTCTAGTAATTCTTTAAAGCATATCTTTGAAAGTCAGCTGCATAAGAAGTTCTATGATTAGACAGATGCAAACCAATTCAGTAGCTTTGTTTATAGGGAAGCTGCCAAGACTTGAGTCACTAAGTCAGCCTGTGACATGCCCGCTTGTATAACTTGTATTCTTTGGCAACATTTGAGGGTTTTGTGTATCTGTTGGATACATAACCCTACTCACATATCAAAAAAATGAAATGGAGTGATAAATCTGTATAATATCAGTTTTAAAACTGTACTCATTAAATCCAGTGGAGATCAGTGTATTTTTTTACATCCTGCACCACCCTTTTACCTGGTGGCAAAAGAAAGGAGAAAAACTTGAGGCTGGTAAAAAGCAAACCTCTTACCATACATCACACTTTTGATTAAAAGAATAGCTTTAAAATTCACCAGGATAATGTATCTTCTCTGATAGTAGAACTTGGTAGATATACCAAAAGAGCAAACTCAAACAATTCATCACAAGTACCTTTGTCCCATCCCTAGAAACATTCCAGGTCAGGTTGGATGGGGCTCTGAGCAACCTGGTCTAGTTGAAGATGTCCCTGCTCATTGCAGGGGGGTTGGACTAGATGACCTTTAAAGGTCCCTTCCAACCCAAACTGTTCTATGATGCTATGACTGTAGCCTGTTGCATACCAATAGCCACCTCTACGTGGAGAGAGAAAGCACATTCTATCTGTCTGTGTCTCTCTCTGCATCTGATTAATCAAATTAGGAAAGGACAGGGGAAAGGGGAGTAAACTTCAAGCACATTTTTTTGCTTTTTAAGCTGAAGCTGGGTGTAATACTCAAATAATTTGTATCCACCATTCGGAGATCTGTTCCACTATTTTCCTGCAAATTTCATACCTCCAGGAGTTGTTTCCTAACTAAATGGCTGGAGAACAAGAAGAAACAATAAATGTTTTGGGAGATGATTTGCTTTGCTTCCTCTATGTCTAGCAAATTGTTACACTTTTTAAACCATGACCTTTGAGTCTCAGAGGCAGCACTCAGTTCTGGATTAAAAGAGTTTCCAGTCCCCAACTGTTATTTTTTCCTCCTAAAACAGAGGTTTATTTAGTGAAGCAACCAACTCTTATCAATTTGATGACTCCGGCATCCTCTTTAGGTGGTATAATACAATCCAATTTCATATCAGATTTTAAAGCTTGTCAGAGCTTGCTTGGCTGTTCCTATTTATCTTTCTCTGGAAAAGAAAGGAAATGTTTTGTTTGCTTTCTTGTCTCATTTTGTCTTTGAGGATTCCAGTGGGCCAGGTTGAAATCCAGAATATTAATTACCTTGTATATCATTACATCAACATGATCTGGAGGAAACAGATTTTTCTGGCTTTCCTGTTCTAAATGATATGGGTTAGAGTCAGCTAGAATATTTGATAGTTGAGGACTGGGGCCTCTCTACATGCAATCAGTTCTTCCTTATCTAGTAAAACATGGGTTTTAATTTCATGTTCTGTTAGTGCCAGGCTGAAATTAAATTACTATTTATAATAATTGACTTTTACACATCTACAGCTTTGTGGTTTTATACTTTGAGGTAGGGTGTCTGATGGTCAAGGATGAGACTGTGAAGTAGAGGTAGTCATTAAAGAAGTGAATCTGTAGAGCTTGGGGTCACCTTAGTGGACACAGAATCAGAGTGTTCCCCCCACATTTAGAATCAGAGCAGTATTAGGTTAGTTTCCATTGAATTATGGTGAAACACATTCACCAGATGACTAAATACAGTAGAACTTTACGAGGAATTTCTCACCCACTGGCTGGAGATCAGTCCAGAGCCTGACAGATGAAGTGTTAAAATTCCTATGGGGGAAGAACATGAACCAGTTCCAGTGAAAAGAATGAAAGGTAAGGGGACAGACAAGAATCCACACAAGCAACAGGAATGCCTTGTTAGAGGTGTCTCATCTAGGACAGAGAACCCTATGATGTTCTGGATCAACTAGATAATCTCATCTAGGCTCCCTTTCCCATGAAAGGATGGACCACATTATCTTTCAAGGTCCCTTCCAACCTGGCCTGTTCTATGGTTCTGCACATTACTTTTTTAACACCCACTATGTGGCCCATGCTATGGTGCTTCTGGAACTAGTCATTTGTGGACGACCATTGTATCCCACAACTGGCCTGAACTCTAATGTGTTGACAAATTGCTCATGACAGATGGTGGCAAGCAATGAATGGCATATAGACTCACTGTACAGTGGAAGGCTAGGAATTTCCTTCCTAAAAGAAAGTAAGTTATAGGTTTTGGGTCAGAAGAAAGGGAATGGCCAAGTCCCTTTTTGGATGCAAAGATCTTCGTTTCCTTGCAATCACCAAGCGTGGCTGCAAAGTTCCACTTCCCATGCCAGATCCAGAGATTTAGAAATCATACACAGAACAACAGGCTGCAGGATTTTATCTCGTACCAAGTAACTGCTATCAACAGTGCTAACTGCAGTGTAACGGGGCGGGGGGGGGGAACCCACAAAAAAATTAAACCAGTTGTGAGGTTGGCCACTGCCTGAAACAGTAGAGGTCCTGATTCCATGTGCACATCCTGAGGAAGGAAGAGAAACTTCTATTTATGGCAGAAAAAAAAACCCAGTGCTGCTAACAGCACGAGGACACCATGCACAATGCCTTCATTGTTTCTGAGTTACCCTTGATGGACAGATAGAACACATCTACATCAGTCTGAGAAAAAGAGGGTTTTTTCCTAAACTGGCCTCAGAGCAGCTGTGAAGAAGAGGTATCTAACATTTCAAAGGGCTTCTTAGGCAGTGATATGCTGCCACATTAAGGAAACTCCAGACTCAGACTGGAATGGAATAATCTAAGTGCCTTTATATTCCTCCAACAACAGCTCTGCCCAGGAGGAGGTCCAGGGACATTGCCTTCCTCCCACTGTCTTGGCCCATGCACCGGCAGGAATTGATCAGCTGATCTGGAGTATGCAACGAGTGCATCCTTGTCTGGTCCTAATTCTACACCTTGCAAATCATGGTGACAACACGTCAGCAAGCTTAGAAAGCAAGCTGGCAAAATGGACTGAAAAGCTAAGGAGAGAACTTACACTCAGAGGTCCCTGCTGCAGCATTTGCTGAGATACAGTGGTTTTAGGCTTCACAAAAGCAAACAATTGTCAAGGTGGAAAGCGAATTAAATGGGATTGCTGTAGTAAGGCAGTCTTCCTCAGATAAAACGATCAAATTCTTAATTAGTAAAATATTCTCATACTTTTAATTTCCCTGTAATCTCTTATTTATCAGACGATTTGGTTGGCTGTGCTATCATGTTCAAAAGGCTTTTACTGTTCTCTAGCATTAAGTGGAAAAGTAGAAGTTTCATTTTATCCAAAAGATAAAAGATGATTCACAGGAAAATTTTATAGTCAGTGATAAACACAACTCTGAATTTGTTTGGTCTATTTGACACTAGGAGTATTAGATGTACTTACATTATTTTCCTTGGCAGGTAGGGAGCTCAGGGCAAAACACTTCTATTTCAAAGACAATGTATGCTGTTACATCATAGAAAGTATTTCCAGCATTACTGGCCTGAGCTCATATCACATATTCTTAAGAATCCATGACCTGTTCGGAATTGAAACTCACTTTGACCCTGCATAAACAAGTGCTGCCACTACCCTATTGTGTAGGGGTAGCAATTTTATTTTTTAAATAGTAGCTGATATTCAAATATTATTTCTATTTTCTCCTTAACACTAGTTGTCATACATTTACCATGCTATACTGCAAACAGATTAGGCTTCAATGTACAATATATTTTAGAAGGA
>NW_010525484.1:0-19615 GCF_000687285.1 Phaethon lepturus | reverse complement strand
GAAAGAGTTGAAAGATCATTTCTTTCTATTAATATTTAAAAACACCTACGTAACCATACCTTCCTTACTCTCTTGTAAACACTTAAAGTAGCCAGGCAGGTTTTTGAAGGACACATTGCATTACTATGGATGAAGCTCCAGAAAAAGGCTGAATTGCAATGTTTCTGCTAGTATACATGGCAATGTGTAGTAACAAGCACATGACCTGTACACCACAGACTGTGTAATTCAAAAGTTTTTGCAAAGAAGAAACATTCTTTAGATAGCCTCATGTGTGTGCTTGTTGGTTTGGGTTTTTTTCCAACTCACATCTAATCACCTTTAAAAAGGAAAAGAAAGTGGAATCAAGAACCCGACTATACCCACTCTGCCCCTGCTCCACCGCTGCCAGACGTTCATCCATGTGGCCATGTTACAGCCTTTCTCAGCGAGCTGTTCCTGTAAACAAGCCAGCTGCTGATAAAGTGGCACAAGTAATCCGAGAGCTTCTCCACACTCTTTTGTACCTCACAGTATGCGAGTGACTCAACTTACTGAAGGTTCAGCCAGTGCATACCACTAGGGAGCACTGGTATGGGATCATGGAGGCACGAGAATGACTAGCAAGCCCACATCCTGACCACGCAGGAAGATGTTTACAAGTACATGACCAGGCTTGCATGTTCTGCTTTTCTTTCTTACACTTGGCCTGAGGAGAAAAGCCTACTGGATTAACTTTTAATAATATTTAATTTCCAAACCACAAAGGACAGTTGCCAATGTAGAGCTGCTGAAATTTTTTTGGAATTAAATTGTGCATTTATAATTTGCTCTCTTTTGATTTCAGGTTTTTTTCTCTGCCTTTAAGCTGTCTGCTGCTAGTTTGCTATAAAAAATTCTTTCATTTCTCTGCGCTTGTATGATTTGAAGGATTCCATGTATCCTTGGTTTCCAAACAATTTCTGATTCCTGGTATGCTATAAAACCATTTTTGAATAAATATGAATGTTCTCTCTCTCTCACTAGAAATCCTGCACCAGCCAATGCTACAGAAGAATATGAAAGGTCTATGAACCAAATATCAAAAGAAGATGGAGAAAAACATTACAAGTGAAATGCTTTGTGAAATTCCTACTCCCTGGGACATTTCTATGCGAAATTTATTCTCAGCAGAAATAGTACAGCATAAAATCAGTAGCCCTAATTTAAGTAAAAAAAGTTTGCCGCAGAAGAATGACATTTGTTGTAAGAAAGAACTGACTTCCTGCCACAAGAACGTTTGCAGACATGGCCGCCTTGATCCTAAACCCCTGACCTTGATCCTAAACCTCTTTCTCAGACTGCCCATACTGAAGGAGAGGAACTTTCAAAAAGTTAAGAGTACCCAGCAGCTTCTGTCTGGAATTGGCAAAGGGGTTTAAAAGTTAAACTAGAAAACAAAGAGTGAATAAGGAAGGTTATAATAACTAAAACTGAAATTCCAAATAACACAAAAAGATACGATAGAAACATTATACAATGTTTTTTGGTTTTGTCTCTTACTCAGCTCTTGTTTTGAAATAGCCCCTAAATTTTTACATTACTAATGCCACAGCAAACCCCAAAGTCTTCTCAAAACACTTACTAAGAACCTCTAGCTCAGAAATTTGACTTTTGCTGAATATGGGGTATGCAGGCGAGTCTCTTCTAGGAAAAGCAGCCTAGAGGAAAAAAACAAGCCTTTTCCTGAGAATTGTGATGAAACTTGCAGTGATGATTTTACAGTCCCATGGCAAGTTTCCTTAAAGGTAGCATCTTGGGCTGGTTTTTAGAAGACGCTGCACTGCTTCCACAAGACCTTGAATAGCTTAACTTTAAATTTACGTTGTTATAGCTAGCAATAGTCAATCTTGACTTAAGGCTGTGTTGCAAACTACCTTATCTCCTTTTAACCTTGAGACCTGAATGAAATTTTCCCCACAGAACTTGATGGGGTAAAATGCCAGTATACTGTCACTAAAATGTTTGGAAAGCGTGCATGAATTTTGTCAGTTTTTTCTTTGGAAAAATATTTATAAATTATGAAAAAATATTTAAATTAAATGTCACAAATGTAAGTTTTAAAACTTCTCCTTTCAACCAATCTAAGTTGTTGGATTTTTTTTATTTAAATGTTTCAACTTAAAATTAAATATTTTGTTTCCCTTGAGACAAAAATTGTCAATTGTCAATTGTGATTAACATAATTTCTAACCATTAATGAAATGAAATATGCACTACTTAATTTGCTTGCATGCTTTCCTCCAGAGTCCACTGTATGATTTCTGGAATGTTGATTACTTCATAATTTTCCTCTGCACTATCCATAATCCTGCTGGGGTTACAGACACAGAGACATTTAAGCAAAATTAAATAAATTATAGAAAGCCCAGTCTTGCAATCACATTCTGCACTGGTATCTTATGTTTTACTACAGGTCCCATTCTCAGGTTAATGAAGCACGCTCTTTATTTTGTATGTTTGATTATGCAGTAGAGAATGACTGCAATCTACAGGGGAGGACCTGAAACAGGGAGACATTAAAGATTAAATCCAAATTTCAAGAACTCTATGGGCTCTTACAGTTTTCTTTAATGAAGATAGTATTTTGTATGGCAAAATTCATACGGGTGCTTGATGGCTCAGGACCATTGAAACAAATTTCTGGGTAGCTCTTTAACCATTTGACCTGTCCGTTGGATACAAACCAGTGCTGCACTTTGCATCTAGCAAGCATTTAATTAGTGGAGGAAAGCAAAACAACACGTTCTCTGGGAAACACTAAGAAATGAAACAACCTGCAAGATTACCACCAACCCCAACCCCATTTGCAGCTACCACGCAGAAGACTATTTCACTCCAAGTGTTGTAATTTCTTATTCTAAGAACTTTGATTTGCAGATTGAATTTTAAAGGAAGAGTTCCTGTAATGTGCAAACTCTGTTTATCTCACCAAAACTTCATTTTGGTTGATTCTGGAACTTACTTGCCTGAATCTAAAATGAAAGCAATTGGTTTGCCCTCAGGATTTAGTACAAACAAAGATTTGGGCAAGAATTAATGTAAATGCAGAATAAACACCAAAGGAAGAATATTTACAGATAAAATTTCATTTTTGACAGCATTTGGGGAAAATCAGTGAACTTCAGGAAATATGCAACCGGAAAATGAGATGGCCAGATAAGAAATAAACGTGTGGGGTTTTTTCTGAACATTGTATCAGTTTGAATTTTCAACAATCAATCGTGAAATACAACATGAAAAACATGTGGGTGAGTCAAAAACGCAATAGCAAGATACTTAGCTAAACGTTAGCGCCAAAAAAGTCCTGACAAAGGTTATATTTACAGAGGGATTAAAAAGCAAGCATAAAATATACAAACATAAATGTTAATAAAGTCTCTGGAGAAAGCAGTGAAAGTACTGTTGGGTGAGCTGTAAATAAAAGCTGAAAATTACCTATTAATCATAGAAAATAAGACATGTAAAGATAAACATAGACACTGCACATGTAAAGATAAACATATACACTATTTGATCTGTACTAAAGAAGAAGGTAAAGTTCTGGAGATTAAATTGTTTTGATTTATTATCTCAGCAGGGTTAATTTGTTTCATACACATGGTGTTTGTCTGGGGTTTTTAATCAATCTAGACAGTTCTCCAGTTAATTATTAAAATGCCTGAAGCTTCTGCATGTACTTTTTGTAGTTGACATAATGGAAACAGAAGAGAAGAGTTTTTCTGAGAAATTCTGTGAACATACTGTTCAGAGCATAAGAACATGGACATCCTACCACATTATTTGACTGTTAAGAAAGGAAGTGCTGTTAAGAAGTTATGTAATTCCATCTCACATGCTGGTGTACTAGTGGTAACATTCTAAAAAAAAGAAAAATGCAGCAGTTAGGAGTTATGAATTTTTATTCATGCAAACAAAAATCACTCATCCTTTCAAAAATTCTTGTTGTGCCTAAATATGGGGATACCTCCATGCTATTGCCCAGACATTTAGATGACATTTCAGTATCTCCCACACACCATACCTACAATCACCAGACTTTTGTTTTGTTCCTATATTTAAAGGGGATTCAGGAGGAAAATTAGTTCCTGCATTTATGGCCACAAGTCACAATAGCCCTGAGCTACGTTAGCAATGAGATGCCTTATCTGTCGCAATCTTGGCTTCCTTTTGTTTGCTGGGCTTTTTGGGAACACTTTGTATAGTACTACTCTAATCTTGTTCTTTTTCCTAAAACACTTCCACATTAAAAAATGGATTGTGATGCAGGAGAATTAATTCACACTGTTAGAAACAAATCCAATAAACTAGGAAAATCTATCGATTTCAGTCACTGTAAAAAGGGCAGACCCTGAACTCCAGAACTGACTGTAGCTGGGCAGACGACATAAGTGGGAACATTCAGTAGCTGGTTTATGGTGTGTTTTTTTAAAACAGAAAAACAGGGATCAAAATTGTTATGAAAGCTGAAGAAGTGGGACAGCATAGTCTTTTCTGTTCCTTCCGCCTACAGGGCAAGGAAAGAAAAATTAATTAAAAAGTTACATGTCTGAAATGCATGCAGCTTCTCGTGCATGTTTTATGAAGTACTTCTTTGGCACACTGACTTTTCATTTAGTCTTTCTGGATCTGTTTTCTCCATTAAAACTAAAAGCAATGTAGAGTGAAAGTATTTCCCTGTGCTTTACGTAAACAGCAAATGTATCAGAGAGTACACAGGAACTGTCAAACTTCCATATCCTGTCTCTGATAGCACTCACTATCACTGTCAGAAGAAAGCAGGCAACAGTAACGAGATATCCTTATCAACATGGAAAGATGTTCCCACCATCTGAAATGGATTCATGCCCAGAAAATATCTATCCTCAAAATAACTGTAAAAAATACAAAAAATCTTGCTACCTCTACAAAGCAGCAGCCTGTTCTTTAGTCCTTTGGCTTTGATGTTACATAACAATTCTTGACCTTCTGGTGTATTTCCAAAAAAAAAAAAAAATCTCATTTCTCCATCACAGCACAAGATCCCATCTCTTGCTCAATTCTATTGCCTAATGATAGAAGACTGTTCTTTCTTCCCCAGCTGAGACACACGCACTTCTAGTGCACGATTGCCAATGGCAGCAAACAGAAACAAATTGTACGAAGTTGCTACTCTACAACCATCCTCAAGATATATCAATAAGGTTCAAATTATGCAGTGTGTATGCATTAAAATTCAGAATAAATTATTATGCAACTTTCTACAGAAATGTTCCAGCAATATCAAAGTAGTTTCCCTTATATTCTCTACTTTATCAGTGACTATCTACAGACCTTTAGTAAACCTAATGATGCTTCTCAGCATCAGACAACATAATTTGGAAAAGTCATTCTGACCTTCCTAAAATGCCTCTCATTTTTAAGGCATGCTGTGGAACCAACCAAAAGAACAATGTCGTTTTTCTCCACAGCTCCGGTAACTCTGTTTACCTGTAACAAGTCATGTCTTCTTCAAAGTAATCTCAAATATGAATTTAACAACAAAATTGAAAAGGGAGCTTTTTCAATGTGAGTATTGAGTATTTGCAGTTGGGCAAAATTCAGCATAAAATAAGTTTAAATAAGCTTTATAACAACATCATCCTCTACAAATGCATTTAACTTCCTCAGTCAAAAGCTTCAAAAACATTATTTTCTGATATCTGAAGTCACGTAAATCCTATTTCTTGTGAAAAATTTATAGTTTTCAAATAAGATAATGAAAAGTTGCAATGAAAATGTGTTCTTCCATTGAATGAGACGTAAGTGACTAGTAGAAGGATTTAGATGAGACTTTGGAATGAGTTTTCATTTGGCAGTTCACCTTAATACCAGTTTATGTTCCTCTTTTTGCTGGGTATTATCACATCAGATAATTAGAACACTAGTATAGGATTTCAAAGTTAATGTTTTTCTTTATCTTTGGCATCCAGTCCTCCTATGCCATTCAAAAAAAAAAAAAAACCAAAACTAGACAGGCCTGCTGGATTAGATCATCCAGCATATCTCAATACAGGCTGCTCTTTACAGACAGGATTTGGTGTACTTTATTCTATAAAAATCTACACTGCTGGGATTTCCACAACTTCTATCAGAAGTCCCTTTCTTCATAGATTGCACACTTAAACAGCTTTCACATATTCAAATCTTCGTTTTATTTTACAGATTTCATCCTGTTGTATCGGCTTCTAGCTCAGTGGATTATACTAATCCGTTAATACTAATAATATAATCCATTAAAACTAATCCATCCACTAATATATCAGGCCAGAGATGAAGGCCATGTTGCAGCTGAGTGTGAAAGAAGAGGGACAGTGAAGAGAGAGGCCATTCAAGTGCTCTTACAGTAAAGGGAAATAACTTACAGTTAGTATGAGATACACTGTGAGCCAGCAGAGAGATACAAAATTCCAAAATAACTTACACTGCCAACTATTCTGTTTAATAAATAATTAGTAACTGACTAATCTAATTTAATTTTCCAAACTAAAAACAGTGTGAAGACTTATTACACAACAGAAAGAGGGTAAGAATAATGTTTACATTCTTTTCACGTAGCAATATCATTTTATGTACAGTGTGCATGCAGAATTAGATTAATAAAGATAGCAGATCATATAAAAATAATTTGAACAAAATTGTTCAGTCTTTTGAGATGTTGGATATCTGCATTATTTTCTCTTTAAGTATTTTGATTAATTCAGAATCCCCATAAAGGAGAGTCTTACTATGAATCACCTCAAGTTTGGCTGGCTTTCGCAAGGCCACAGGAATGTTCCCACTCTGAAACGTACATTTAATTGGAAGGAATTAATCAACTGTTTAGAGTAGAAGAAAAAACACAACAGACTCCATCTGCTTGAGAGCTCAGTACTTTTTAGGATACTTGGCTCAATAGTCAATTGTCTTGTCATCTTTCGATGATTTCTCTGCCTTACTAAGAACTTGAAATATCTTCAGCATAAAAACAATTGGATTCTCATCCCTCTTTTCTGTTCTTCTTTCCCTTCTCACTCCATGTTCAACAATGTGAATTTTGTTGTATATATAGATGTTGCTAACTATTGTTTAAGAAATATTTATCCAGGAATCCTAAAATGTTTACAATTTTCCCCATTAAATTATTCAAGCTGCAACCTTACCACAAAGGAAGGTTTCTACCATTACAAAGAAGTGTAGCGGTATCCAGCAAACCCCATTATTTCCAGAACATGAATGGGTTAAATTTTAATGTGTTATGATGGAGACCAGTACTGCAGAGCATTCTAGTCATCCCACAATGAAAAGAAACACCACATTGCAAAACAAAGGTCTCTGAACAGTCTGTACAATTGTCAGTTGATATCACGTCAATGCTAATTAAATAGAGTTGACACAACTTTTGTAAGAAGGTATGGAGAAAGATGTCTCAACTTGGGAAAACTTGTATAGTTTTCTTGAGTAACACTCAGTTTTAAGAAGTATCTGATTTATATAACTCTTACCAGTTCTACCTGGGAAAGAGAAATATTACATGTGGGTACTCAAATCCAAAAGGAAAGGAAAGTTAATCTGTTTGAATGCCATAGAAGTACCACATAATAAATGGATAGTGTGAGAAAGAAAAACAAAGTATTTTTACAAAGTAATTCAGCTTCCAAGGCAGAAAGATTCCTGATGCCTGTGGTAGATAGAAATTCACTAAGATCACACATGTTATTACTCTCTTTTCAGAGGAGTTGCTAGATGGGACATAACTAGTCAGGTGCCTTACTGATTTAACAGAATCTGCAACAAAAACACATTAAAGAAAGAAGATAGTAATCACTTCACTGATCAGAAAAGTAATGTTTTACATTTATTTTGAACAAAATAATTTTTATTTGCTCTTAATTCCATCTCTCTTTTAGATAATTCCATTGTGCTATCTTACATGGTAGCTACCCATACAGTGTCATCTGAATGTTTTCCATACAGGCAGATTATTCACTTGAAGCCAAGGATTATTCACTTTCAAATAGGTAAGAAGGACAGATCAATAAACTCTTCTCATGCAGCACGGTACTCCCGAGTTTATTAGGAGAGAGTGGATAAAAGTTTGGAGCAAGGCAACTTACTGTCATGGGTCAACCCCTGTAGGCAGCCAAGCCCCACCCAGCCACTCACTCACCTGTAAGTAGGATGGGGAAGAGAATCAGAGGGGTAAAGGTGTGAAAACTCCTGGGTTGAGATAAACACAGTTTAGTAAGTAAAACAAAAGCTGCATGCACAAGCAAAGCAAAATAAGGAATTAATTCACTACTTTCACCTGGAGCACTGCATCCAGAGCTCTGGAGCCCTCAGAACAGGAAAGACATGGGCCTGTTGGAGAAGATCCAGAGGAGGACCACAAAAATGACCAGAGGGCTGGAACACTGCTCCTATGAAGAAAGGCTGAGAGAGTTGAGGTTGTTCAGCCTGGAGAAGAGAAGGCTCTGGGGAGACCTTATTGCAGCCTTCCAGTACTTAAAGGGAGCTGATAAGAAAGATGGAGACAGACGTTTTAGCAGGGTCTGTTGCGATAGGACAGAGGGTAATGGTTTTACACTAAAAAAGGGTAGATTTAGCCTAGATCTAAGGAAGAAATTTTTCACCATGAGGGTGGTGAAACACTGGCACAGGTTGTCCAGAGAGATGGTAGATGCCCCATCCCTGGAAACATTCCAGGTCAGGTTGGACAGGGCTCTGAGCAACCTGGTCTAGTTGAAGATGTCCCTGCTCATTGCAGGGGGGTGTGGACCTGATGACCTTTAAATGTCCCTTCCAACCCAAACTATCCTATGGTTCTACGATTCTAGTTCCCAATGTGTTGTGGTTTAACCACAGACAGCAACTAAGTACCACACAGTCACTTGCTCACTACCCCCAGTGGGGTGGGGGAGAGACTCAGAAGAGAAAAGTGAGGAAACTCGTGGGTTGAGATAAAGACAGTTTAACGGGTAAAGCACAAGCTGTGCACACAATCAAAGCAAAACAAGGAATTCATTCACCACTTCCCATGGGCAGGCAGGTATTCAGCCATCTCCAGGGAAGCAGGGCTGCATCACTCATAACAGTTACTGGGGAAGACAAATGACATCACTCTGAAGGTCCCCCATTTCCTCCTTCTTCCTCCAGCTTTATATGCTGAGCATGACAACATACGGTATGGAAATATCCCTTTGGTCAGGTGGGGTCAGCTGTCCCAGCTGTGTCCCCTCCCAACTTCTTGTGCACCCCCAGCCTGCTCACTGGTGGGGTGAAGAGCAGAAAAGACCTTGACTCTGTGTAAGCACTGCTCACCTATAGCTAAAACATCCCTGTGTTATCAACACTGTTTTCAGCACAAATCCAAAACATAGCCCCATGCTAGCTGCTATGAAGAAGATTAACTCTATCCCAGCCAAAACCAGCACACACTGGCAGGCTGCTGTTCAGCCATCTCCAGGGAAGCGCGGTTCTACCATGCATAATGGTTAGTTGGGAAGACAAACACCGTAAGTCCAAATGTTCCCCCTTTCCTCATTCTTCCCCCAGCTTTTATTGCTGAATGCAAACATCATATGGTATGGGATATCTTGTCAGTTGGGGTCAGCTGTCCCAGCCACATCCCCTCCCAACTTCTTGTGCATCCCCAGCCTACTCACTGGTGGGGCAGAGAGAGAAACAGAAAAAGACCTTGACACTGAGTAAGCATTGCTCAGCAGTAATTAAAACACCACTGTATTATCAACACTGTTTTTGTCACAAATACAAAACATAGCACCATACAAGCTACTGTGAAGAAAATTAAGTCTATCCCAGCCAAAATCAATACACTCACACCCACAAAAAAAAACGTAATCAGAACAAAAAAAATATACTTGAACAACATATAGGTCAAATCAGAGTCAGCTCAGCCCAATTTATAAACCAGGTTGTTATAAGCCATGAAAAGAGAAAAAAACTCAAAAAGGAGAGATGGAGGCAGTCCCTCTCAAATCACTATCTACTTAACATTTTCCACTCAAGAAAAGTAAAACATTATCAAATGCTAAGAGCAGGCATGTACTTTACAGTCTTTTTTTTTTTTTAATTAATTTTCCCTGTGAAAGCAGACTTATACAGACACAAACCAAACAGTTTTCTCAAGGTTTTAAGCCAATTGTTTTTTGGAGAGGAGGAATTTAGTGAACATTTAACAGTGCACATGTTGAATTTGAGATATTTGAACATTGAAAGAGATGATAAATTTCAGTAGTACTTCTGAGTTCACAGATAAAGGTGTTTGCCCCACGGTAGCAGAGAATTCTGTTCAGAAACACAAACAGGAAAGCTGAGAATTCTGTTCAGAAACACAAACAGGAAAGCTGAGAAAAATGTTGGATGGTTGTTTGTATGAATGGTGACCTCAAAACAGGTACAAGGTCAGTGAGAAACCAATAATGCAGCAGATGAATTGCAGGGAAAATTACAGCATTTTCTTCTTCTCAATTAAAAAGAACAAAAAACACAGCTAAAGAGCATGTATTGAAAACATTAATTTTACAGTGATCCAGGTGAGAAGAGTATATGGGTGTTAAGAAAAGTGCCTGACATAGTTTTTTTCCTGGAAATGTTCGTGAAGTAGGTCTTGGTCTACTTAAATACCTGATACTGGAAAAAATGAATAAATAATTCTAAAAAAAAAATCAAGGACACAAAAAAACATGGCCAATAAAAATATCCTTGGGCCTTTCTTTCCTGCCTTTGCTTCTAGAAGAAACCTAAGTTATTAGTTTACACAGTGAAACTATTTTGGCTGGATGAAGAGCCATGGTCACCATGGTCTGAGGCACTGCACCGACAACAAAAGCAGCAGTTGTATGTGCATTAAACATACCAGGTAAAGATGACAGTTTGTGACACACCAGGCTAGCTTCCACTTTGAGCAATGTGTAGAGAGGAACAAAATCCCCGAGGGCAGAAAGTTCTGTATCACATTGGATACCAATGGGAGTTGATCACGGTACTCTCGACTCTGGTTCTGACCTCTCTCTTTCCTTTGACAAGGTAAAAACAATGCAAACGTCTGCAGTGACTAGAAAGCATAAAAGTTCTCTTACAAGTGGACCCACCAGCAAAGAAGTCCAAGACATTGTCTGACAACTGAGCAAAATAAGTGTCACATTGCTGTTCATCTGAAGCAAGCGAGTTCCCCATGGGCGGGAAGCATGTGGGACAACAGCTGGGTACAGTTCAGCACTGAATTTTAAAGATGGCTTCAAGGCAGTAGGGGTTCAAAGTGACTGTCACAGAAGGCATAAGGTCCCAGTTAAAGTGATTTGGCCGATATGCAAAAACTACTGTAAGTTGGAGGAGCAAACACATCTACTCTGTGAAGAGCAAAGTCATCCTCCTGTCCAGTGAGTCTACTTCAGAGTGGCTTTCCTGTTATCAGAGTCATTTGCCACTTTAAATACTATAAATTAAACATGTTTGTTGTTGACAAAATTCACTTAACATAAGTAATTCAAGGAAATTCCCAGCAAACCTCAAGCGTAAAATAGCAGCACTAAGGACTAGAAAAAAAGTCATCTGCTGCAGTAGCAAAACCAGTAGTTGTTGCTGTATCTTGGCACCAGGGAGTGCCCATATCCACAGCAGCAACAAATCAATGTGCATCTACTAAGTTATTGCTTACAAAGCTGCTGTTGGTATGATATTCTCAGTTCCTTGTGTTGCTTCCCAGTATCTACAGCAAGTGCTGGTGTGCTGCAAACAAAACTGAAAATGTCTATTAATGTTTATTAGCAGCTTCTCTTTATTTCAAAGGATGAATCATCTCTTGGCTGCCCGAAACTCTGAGTTAATCTTAGCCACTCCTGCACTGACTCATACTCATTATTATTATGGGGACTCCAGCGTGATACTCCAGTCCATATTACTAGTGCCATAACGCACACCTGATTCATCCCAAACAGTGTATTTCCAGTGAGCACAGTATGATCCCAGGATGTATGGGACAATGGAAATACAAAATAAGAAACCTGAAATATTTTTGTTAAAGGATTACCAACTGGACAAGGGACTTCGTAGCTCTCAATGATACATTGCAGCTGGAGTGATTTAGATGGAATTAGATGGTACAAGAACCATACGAAGCCCTAAGGAAATAGAGAAGGAAATCATTCACTTGTGGGCAGGGTATCATCAGCCAGGAGCTTCCTCATTCATGCTCTTGTCTCAGACAAAAGGGGGAATGCACTCTGACACCTAGGGACCATTTTCATCATTCAGGTTTCTCCCAAATCTTGAAGAACTTACTGTAAATGCATGCATACCTGGCAATCTCTCCACTAAAGGATGTTGCTGTGAGCCTGCCACTATCGCATATGACAGGTGTTTATAGTAAGATCCAGAGCAAGTCAAGACTGTCAAGGCTCCACGCACAAGTCTTTATGACTCCAGAACTACCTTGCTAGAAACACGTAAAATAAAAGGTGCTTAAACCTATTAGTTAAATACGCATTTGCTAAGGATTTCAGACACAGCAGAAGTAGCAACACAGTAGCACAATCCCTAATGGACTATTTAGTTTCAGGTTACAAATATCCTGCTGTGACTCCCATCAGTATAATATATTATACGGGTATAGTATACCAGGTCACAGGTAATACAGCTACAACTCCTACCCAGCTCTGTAGCAAATCAATTATGTGGTCTACTGCCTCTACTCTAAAGCAGCCTCCCACTGCTGCAGAGTTGTTTCTTGGGTTTGGGTTTGGTTTTTTCCTTCAAGTGATATTTCCTTTTCTTGTTCTTCCCATTAGCTGCTGCCACTAGGAAACTGAATAGGAGAATAATCCACGGGTCCATCAATACACAAACTGGGGAGGTCATCCGAATTAAAGCACACTCCTGAGCTTGCTTAGACTGTAATGCACAGATCCCTTGGAATTGTTTCTAATTGAAACAACCTGAATGTACAAAATAAAAAAATAAAACAACCTCATTCTATTTTTATTGGACACAGAGTTGGGAAAGATGAGAGAGACAGAGAGAGTAGTAGTAACTTCTTACTCTTAAATACAAAAAGATACTTTTCCCTACTTCTCATACCTCTCTTTAAGTGTCAAAAATTTGCTACTGAATTGAACACAAAGTGTGATTACCAGATGGGATGGTAATCACCTGCATTATTACACTCAATATTCACAAACATAGTTATCATACAGGATAAACCTAATTACTAGTAATCAGCCCTCTTCCCTCCCACAGTCAAAACCAGGCTTAATTTTATTTTATCCTAAGAAATAACATCCATTGAGCCAGATGTCTTGTTCCATGCAAAGACCATATGCATACCCTCTCATGCTCTAGATGACTCAAACATTTATGTCCAATGTTCTTTATAGCCTGCCAAAGGCTAATCCAGACAGGAGGAGAACTGTTTATGCAGGCTTATTGTATAGAAAATCTCACCTTAGAAAGCACAGCAAAATGACACTACTATACAGGAAGATTTAAGTTACTTCACGAGTTGGTAATCTACACAATAATTAACCAAGTTAAAATCCTGTTCGAAGCAGAGAATATTTTTCATGCTCTAAAGAAGTGCTACTCATGAAATCTCAGGACCTTCGCTTTTTTTATTATTATTTTTAAACTCTTTTTGGTTCCTATGAACACGCCTGCCTTGCTGACAGTTCTTACGTGCCTCTTATCCTCACCTTCCCCCTGCCATACACCATAGCTCCTTTTTTTCAGAAAAGGCTTTCTACGCCTTACTTCTCTTCGTTTTGCTCCAGTGCCTACTTTTATTAACTATTCTGATGGCTCTTCCTTCTACTTACCAATTTTTAAGTTGTTTCCTTTTGCCCTTTTAAGTGCACATCTTCAAAGCTCCCAACACCAGTCTTCTGGGCTTTTCGATCCAAAATTCCTTTTAAAAGGTCTGGGACGGGGAAGGTTATTTCTTCTCTCCTTAAAGCACACAGCTTCCTCCTTCAAATTTTTCCTCTCTTATTTTCTGATTAAGCTTCTGCCATCTGAACAAATGAGAACACATACAATGCTGCAGAATAAAAATGAAAAGGGCCAAATGAAACAAAACAGTAAATGTAATGTAAACTCAGCCAAGTCTTGCAATAATGTAGCATATAAATGTAAATACAGTTCATACAGAAAAAATTGAATAAGAAAACTCATAAATTATGTAAAAAAGGTGTGAGAATACAGACCACACAGAAGTTGAATAAGGCAAATCGGGATTTATTCAATCCATCTACCTTATCCATCTTCAAATTTGAAATTAAAGAAATAAATTATTTCTCATGTTTTGTTTATTTTTTCCATCTAACTGCACAAAGCCAAGATAAATCTGTTCAGTAAAAGTGAGCAAGAATTGTGGTGACCTTGATGATGGGTCTGTAACAATTGTGTTGTATAGATAACTATGGTTTTACTGACAAGACACTCAATTTGTGTACAGCGATTCTCTTGTAAGTGATAAAACACATCACTATCACTGTTAGATCAGATAAGAAGGGACAGCTTTAAGTTTGATTAAAATTCAATGGCCTATTCCAGCACACAACTATGCCGGACTTGCACTTGAATGCTCCATGAAACGCTGACACTGACGTGATGAAGTAGTGTGTTTTGAAATAGAGCAAACTGGCCATAGAGCAGGCTGGCACTGAGCTCGCCAGTTGACACACTTTATGACACCACTTCAAGACTGGGCTGTCGTTGATCCAATAAACCAAGAGAGGAGAGACAAATTGCTTTCAAGAAGAAGAAAAAAAAAAAATTCAAACAAACTATTCTGAAGGCAGTCAGATAAGTAATTTCCCCATACAAAGTTCCTGTCTGTTCTTTTATCTTCAAAATGCTGAGGAATAATTGAAAATCTTCCAGGATTAAACCTTATTTCTCTCACCCTGACTTTTACATACAATACCAACGTTCAACCCTTTCTGGGTCGCACAGCAAACTTGAACAATTTGGTCTGAATAACAAAATAAGCCTATCTCCAACTTCTATATGATTTTTCAACATAAAAATCTACCGCTTTTAAATCTTTCACTGAGCAAGGCAAGTTACCTCATTTTCCATTGTATTCCTCCAGTCCTAATTCCAATTTAATTCCTCCTGTATTTAATTCAAATACTTGAATTATTTTCACTGGCTTACTAATACTGGAATGCAAGGTATATGATACCTGTCATGCCTGACGTGTCATGTTTGGCTTGGCTAACAATTTTCAGCCAAGTAAACTCAGTGCGGGTTTGTTATCTCTACGTATCTCTGATTGTAAATTCCTCAGGGCAGTGACTGAGACCTTAACAAGGTACTGAAGTCTACTAAACAAACATCAGTAGTTAACCTGTACAGTAAGTTTCCATGACTTCACTGGTTGCCAAACACTTTTCACTACAATAATTGCCAGCCAGCTAGGGAAGTTATTGTATCAGCTTCTGGAGCTGATATAAATTAAAGCAGCATATTGAAACTCTTCGATAACGTAGATAACATAACACAAATCCTACCAGGCACCAAAATAGTAAATATATTTGCACCAAATCACTGGTTGTTAGGATTAACCAAACATATTCTTTGTTGGCCATCTTCCATACAAGATGGCAAGATGTTCCATCATATCTCAATACACTTGTGGAGACATACAACACACAAAGCACCTGTATCGCTAATCAGTAACGTACCTGTGTTAAGCACCAGAAACCTCAACACTTCCCTGAAACCCCTACAGATTTGGCTGTGCCAACCTGATAAGAAATAGGCCAAAAGGACAAAGATAAACTTCTTAGGCCTCCAAGACTGTAGCACAGGTTTTGTGCACTGTTACAACACTGCGAGGTATTCGATACAGATAAACACCATTACATTTTACATGGTGATGATAGATGGTTCCTTCTTACCGAAGCTCCCCTCAATTTTTGCCACGTTCCCATGGCTGCAGTCAAATCAAGCTGCAGGAAGCCTAAGTTTTCACATTCTGTCTTTTCATTACCACTACACTCAATTCAGAGCAAAACAGCTTGCAAGTGAATTAATGGGATTTTAAAGAACAGTTGAGTTTCTGCCATGCTGTCAGATTGCATTCTGTAGCAATCGTCTGGTTCCCATCCATTCCTCATAAAAAACCCAAGAAACTCTTTATCAGTTCTATTTCAATGATAATTCTGCAAACTAAAATTAACAGAAATAATATACTAGAGATTCAATATGCTGTCGATGCCCGATTTGGGCAATGCACACAGACCATGGTTTGATCTTTATTGTTTTCCAGCTGTATGTTTGCCTTTTCATGTTCTTAGGAACACAGGTGAGGGGAGCATATTTTAATCAGTCAGGAAAATTAAATAACTCACATTGTACAAATAAGATCACTTACCTTAATTGAAAGCTCTCAAGCATTGTGTACAAAAGTGGAGCGAGATATCACTGGATGCGATACGCAGAAATTCTTAAATGTCAGAAGAGCCCATTGTGGTATGGTAATAGCCTTTTTCTCCCTTTGGGGCAAAGGAAAAAAAAAAAAAATCAGCAAATCCAGTTTAACTTTGGAAACTTTTCCTGCTATTATTGATCCCTGACATGATAGAAGTCACATAGATTGCTTGACAAGCGTTTAACTTCCAGCCTCTTTGCCTCTCCACCTTCCTTGTTTTGAAGTGCTTTCATTATTTCTCTTACAATTATACCATTAGTATAGGCAGAACCAAGTTAGATCCACAAATATAATAAAAAACCCAAACAGCATGCACACAACATTTGTAAATCACAGTGTCTATTATTTAAGAGCATAATCCTGCCTGGCTTCTAAACTTGTAACATGGACAGCAGTTAATAACAAGTAGAGGATTGAATGCATTAGCAGGACTTTACGAATCATATACACAGAGATAAACAGGTATCCAAGGAAAGGACCACAGGTGTGTATACATAGAAATTCTGACTATACGATAATGCACAGAAGTCTGTTTTGGAGCATTTGGTGAGTCCAGTTAGGACCAAAAGTAGCATTAACTATCCAGTTTGTAAAATTCTTTTTTATCAGTCCAATACTGAAATTTTCAAAATATAATATTGCCCATTTTCCTCCTTCTTAAGACATGAAAACACAGTTGCTCACTGCTTATGATTAGTAGAAGCTCCCTTATCATTTTCCAAAGAACTGGGATAATGTACCTATATTTATTTTGCAGCCTTATATTCTCATAAGTCACACTTTTGACTGGAAGAATAATTTCCTTTTTCTGCTCTAAGATATATTAACATGTTATTAGTACCAAATACACATTGTATTACAGTAATTTATTATTTTATTATGTAGACAGTGAGCTAGAAAATTTCTTTCAAGTGACTAAAGATGATAGTGCATCTAAATTTTAATTGGTTATTTCCAAGACTTCAAAATAATCTAAATACAAGTGCTTTCAGAGTCCTTCATCTTCTTTTGAATGCTTGCACCCATTTTATATAAATGTAAACACTCAGATCTCACAAACTAACAAGTAGACAAAACTACCATTCTTTGGCTACAAGAAAACACAGAGGGCGAAAAAATTACTTGAATAACAAGGATGCAAAGGTTGTTTCTTGACCTAAAAATGTATTATTTAATTGAAAAGTATATCAATCCAGGAGTCATTCCCCGCCCCCATATAAAGGGCACCAATATACTGATCTTTATTGCCACAACATGATGCGCATCTAAAACATCCATGCAGAAACCCACCTTCCACAAGCCAATGAAACACAGAAATCAGCATATATTTGTCCCCAACTCCACTCCTCCCTATACACACAGGACAAATCCCTTTGTGTTTGGAATGTCCTATAAAGAAACCTGAGACTTTAAGAATGGCAGAGAGTCACTCTCAAAAGGGAATAGTTTAGATTTCCTCTCCTAAGAAAGGATCAGTGGGGGATGGGGAGAAATAAAGTTAAGGCAGGATCTCTGTTGATAAAGCCAATACTTTTTTTACTTTAAGCAAGTTAAGAATAGTCTTATGTAATTCTCGCGTGTTTGAATTTGCTTACTTTCTCAATGTGGTTCCATAAAGCCTTTTCTTTTCCTAGTAGCTTCAGATAGCCTTTTTGTTTCATGCCCTTGCGGAGTTGCATCTGAAGTCCATGTTGCATTACAGACAGATAAACCTCTTCGACATTCAAAGGTGCAAATAATGACTATTCTGCTATTTATATACTTTTTTGAAAGTCTAAAGATTCAGAGGAGAATACAGTGTTACATAAAGAGTTTGCAGATAGATAAATTTATTTTAAAAAAGGTTATTCTTAATTTTTCCTATTGGACAGTCTAAAAAAAAAAAGCACTCTGGCAGAACATACATTAACATCTATAATATCAAAAAAGTCACATGGGTCTGAAAAATAAAGTCTTTGGATGCCTCCCAGCTCCATTCAAAACAATACCTATCTGCATTGTGAAAGCCATTTTTGGGGATTCCTAGATTAAAGAATCTAGCAGATATTCTGTCCAGCTCCTTCTGGAAAGCTGTGCTTAACAGCAGTCTCCAGAAAGCCTCCCAGCTACGTTTTCCAGTCCTTTGCAGATGCAGCAGTTGCTCCTGTATAAAATGTGAAGTCCTCAGGAGACATCTGCTGGAGCCTCTCTAAACCAACATGTACAAGAAGCTGTGGCTTTGTCAAAATACAGTTTTGTGACTTTGTTATTCTCCAAGACACACTGTTACATGAAGTACAGGTTTTCTAGTATCTCCTTCCGAGATTTGTACTATATTTCCATGATTGAGGAGTTTTAAAAAACAGAATACGGATTTGCGGGTGCACATGAAATTCCAGTCCCTGATGGGCCAGCGCGCGCTGTCAGTCCTGCTGAGTTAAACACACTGCAGCAAAATTCATACTGATATAAACACTTACGAAAGGCACCGTGTTAAATTGAGCAGAGGCATTAGTTAAAACCCTCAATTAACTTCACGTGGGGGGGGACCCACCCGGGGGGACCCACCCCCCCAAAAAAACCCACCTATCAGCCTCACCTTGAAAAAATGTAGGACAATTAAAAGCCAATAATACTTAGGTTAGGGGGCACAAAATGTTTCTTAACACCAAGCCAAAGTATTTTTTCCTCATAGAAACGTCTACTCTGTGTCTTTCGATGACAAACCTTAGCCCTGATCTTACCTTTGGGCTAAAAGATGCAAAGGTTTCTCATCATCTTTGGTGTTCCAGACACCTCATTGCTCAGAGTGTTTATGGCTTCTAGCCACAAAACAAAGGGCAAGAAAGCAGTTATATATTTTAAACTAACGACACTAAAACCCGGTGGTAATGGAAGTTACTGAAGCTCTGTATCACTCAGGATTTAACTAACTGCAACAATAAAACACATGGTAATTATTTTAGAATTAGAAATGGCTAGGTTATGACACCACCGTTTTGGTTTTTGCAGAACTATTTATTTTAGCTCAGAAAAGTTAAAAAATGCACCTACACCGCCATCTTGTGGAAAGTCTCCATTTTGCATTGGTTGGATTTCCTTTGCTGGGTCACACGGCGTTTCAACAAGAAACTTCTTCTTCTTTTAGCATGCTGCTCTTACTTATGA